>NC_045541.1:33402709-33450209 GCF_009769535.1 Thamnophis elegans | reverse complement strand
ATTTATAGGTAAATTTATCCCAGTTAAGAAAAAATGCCATACTGTGATTCTGCTGTTGTAAAAAATAAAAATAAATTATTCACCCATTGCATAGAGAATTATATTAGATGTACAATGCTGTGGGCCAGATATATTTAGCTAATGGATGTAAAAGCATATATACATGCACGCTGAAGAAAAAGATTTGCTAGTTTTAACGATTGTATGTTAAACTAGAGTAGTGAGATCTGCACATATAGCTTGAATAGTCTTCTGAGGTTTATATCTCAAATGGTTTAAGGAATAATTAGAATGCATTTCAGCCTAGGATACTGCTTTTTCATTATTTTATGTGGTTATCAGCCAGAAATTCTAAACAATGTGGTGTTTTTTTTAAAAGGTCGTTGCCTATCACTACTGCCAAGCTGACAACACTTACACATGCCTTGTCCCAGAATTTGTGCATAGTATCGCAGCTCTACTTTGCCGGTCACCTCAGTTAACAGCATACAGAGAACTTTTGATAAAGGAACCACACCTACAAAGTATGCTTAGCCTTAGGTCCTGTGTTCAAGATCCTGTGGCAGCATTCAGAAGAGGCGTATTGGAACCACTGGTGAATCTCAGGAGAGGTAAGCAGGAAAACATACATGTGGCTAATATGGAAAAGTATGTGGAGTATTTTATAGCAGTGGACTGGAGAAGAGTGAAGAGGTTTTCTTTCTTTGAAAGAGAAAAACAAATACCTTACAGAATGAAACGGGAATGAAAGGTGATGTTTAAAAGGTAAATGTTTCCTGTCCAGTCATGTCCTGACTGTAGGGCTCATTGCTCATCTCTGTTTCTTGGCCAAGTGGTCATGTGACCAGCATGGCTATACGCCAAAAACACACACAACTTTCCCACCAAAGCGGTACCTATTTATCTACTTCCATTTGCATGCTTTCGAACTGCTAGGTGGGCAGGAACTGGAGCTCACCCTATTGCTCAGGTCTCAAACCTCAACTGTCAGCTTTCCAACTGACAGGCTCAGCACCTTTAACTACTGTTATTATTAATTAAATTTGTATTCTGTGGGACTCTGGGCAGCTCACAACAATCTAAGAAATTAAAATGAATGATACATTGTTCAAAGAAAGAAAGCGTGATGAAGTGAGAGATTCCACTCTTCCTTGCTCATTCCTTCCCTTCCCAGGGCTTCACGGCTCTTCCAAATAACAGCAGAGTGGGGGAGGGGCATCTCGATCTCAGGAGGAATCCCATTCCAGAAAGCAGGTGTTTCTAGAGAGAAGGCATACATGCAGGGTTTTAGAGATGGTATTGTCATGTATGTGTCATATAGGGCTTTATAAGTAAAAATAAGCACCTTGACTTGTACCTGGAACCAAATTGGTAATCAGTGCAGTTCATGAAGCAGAGGTGTTATATGGGCATACCATGGCAAGGTGCTTAGTAACTTAAGGTGACTATGGCATGAATTACAATCTGAAGCCATCCCTCGATCTAGGAAAGAGGGCAACTGGTGTTGCCAGATGGTGTTGTGCAAAAGCCGTCTTGCCACAGATGACACCTTGTATTCAAGCAGGAGCTGTGAATGCATGGAGCTCCCCAGATTATGTTTATATTTGTTAGCCAGGAGAGAGACAGAGAGAGTTGATACATTCGTCTTAAATTAATAATGAAGATTAACATCAAAGGTTTTTTAGATTATAGTTTTATATATGTATTGATATGCTTCCAAACTGTCTGATCTATACAATAATGGAAAACACGAATTATTCATGAGAGGCGCTGTGTATCCATTTGCAAAATGGAACCTCAGGGTGCCGTGCAGATGTTTGTTCCACAATCTAGAAATGCTTTGTAATCATTCTACTTTTAGTAATGTTGCCACTCTCTAGAAAAAATGAAATGCAATTGCTATTCCTTCATTTGTTTGTTAGATAGAAATTGAAGCAAACACCAGCCTGGATTGCCACTTTTTGATGAAATATCTAAGTGGACAAAACACATATAACTTTTTTCTTTTGGTTTGTTAGTCATGCTTGATAATCTTATCTATTGTTCTTAAGATTCTAAAATAACAACATGATAGTATTTGTTTTATCTCAATGCTGTCAAACTTGTAGCCCATGGGCTGGATATGTCATGCGCTGACCACGCCCACACCCAGTTTAGTGAAGGGGAAAAAAGTCGCAATATGTCATGTGATGATGCCACGAGTTTGACACCCCTGTTTTATCTTTTGTGTCTATAATTAATTGTGTAAATTTAAAATGGGATGTTTTGGTTTCTTCAAGAAGGCATGAAGCTATTCAGTGCTATGTTGTTTTTTTAATTCTCTGACCATTTTAATGAATTTCGGAATTTGTGTCATAATTGTTTTATGTTAATATTTGTATATTTTTTTAGTAACAACCTTCCATACAAGGAAGTACTGTAGGTTATAATTAGATAGTGTGTACTTAAAATATGTATTTAATAATATTTTCAAATAGAACAGTAACAAATAAATCACATCTTGAGAATTTTGGTAATTTGATAGATTATATTGCTGCATAAGAAATAGCATAACATAGATGCACTATAAATTTTGGGCACATAGGAGCTATTTTTTCAGGGGATGAAAGCATGTTAAAGCATATTGTCTGCTTATCAATAAATATTTTTGATCTCTTGTCAATTTTTAAATTAGTACTATTGCCAAATGTAACATTTTGCTTCAGTGAACTATTTTAATATTTCTATTAACATGCAAAGGATCATTCCTTTTTAAAAATATTTTAATTTTTTAAAAGTATGAGCACAATTCTGGGAAATTGTCAGAGTGGGACATTTGTTTTCCCTTTTTAAATTATAATACTTTTTTTTTTCAAAATCTAGCTTTTACTGCCTATCTTATTAAGAGAGAATAACATTTGTGAGTACCTCTTTTAACTTCAGAATAGTAGATTCATGGCAAACATTTGAATAGATTGATCTGATTTACTAGAAAGACGTTTCCTTTACAGACAGTAAAATAACATTCAGCTATGTCGCTTTTTAGTAAAGGAATCTTTGCTATAGGTTTCTTAGAAAATAGGTAAAAGAGATTTTTAATATTTAAATTAGTTGGCCAATGTATGTCAAGAGGAAATAGCCTTTTATTATTCACTTCATCCTGTGTTCCATATATAAAAATTAAGGAACATTAATACTTGTTTTTCTAATCAGAAATCACATTGCTGCAATATATTAATAAATGTTGTTACCTCTTTTGCTTTTTCACAATCGTGTCCTTCAGAACAGAAAATTTCAGAAGAAGAATGCATCATTTTGATAGATGGCTTAAATGAAGCTGAATTTCATAAACCTGATTATGGGGATACAGTTTCTTCCTTCATCACAAATATTATTTCTAAATTTCCACCATGGCTAAAACTGATCGTGACCGTAAGAACAAACTTTCAGGTAATATTGAAGCAAATGGTGGTATCAATTTTTGCTCTGTTAATAACATTGCACTCTCAGAACAGAAAACACCATTTTAAGTTTTACTCGGAAGGACTGATCTGAACTCTCTTACAGTTTCTTCTGTTACAAACTAGATGTAGGCAGGAATGGCCATCATCATAGTTTATACGCAGTGGAGGCTTGTACAAAAGGTCATAATGTATTTGTTATGGGTCTCCAATATTTGTATTCAAGTGTTTTCATTGTGTAGTAAGAACATTCTTCCACACCAATGCCACTGTGAGTCAATTTGACTCGCATTGATGCTTGCTAAACTCTAAAACGTAGGAGTTGAGAACTGTGTAGCATTCTGAAGCAGCCGCTGTGACCTGATGCAAGTCTTTTGATTATGTACCACACAGGTCCTTTTGCTAGAATTTCTGTTGTTCTTCCCATTTTCTGTTTTGTTATGAAATATCTGTGGTTTCAAAGTTTTATTTTTAAATTTCTTTTCTCCAATACAATCTGATTTCAAGACATAGACTATAAATCTCTGAATTGAAGAATGCTAGGGATCAGTTTAGAGCAGAATTCACTTCCCAATCTTGACCATAGCAGGAGCCTAACCAGGAGGACTATCAGAATAGTATGTCAGAAAGTCACATGATTGTCTCCTATTAAAACATATGGGGAAAGTTTTTTCATGAGTATAAGATGTCTCATTGTTTTGCATATCCCCTTGTTTAGTGTATATTGGGCCTTTAGCTTTTAAGTAACTCTTGTTTGGTCAAAAGAACAGGGTCAGGATCGGGGTGGTATTCACTTACTTTCCCTACTGGTTCGCAAATGTGAGCGTGCGCGCATCCACAAATACGTTTGGTCTTCCGTGCATGCGCTTTGGCTTGAAAACGTGCCTAAATAGGATGGCATAGAGCCGGGGTGGGTGGGCAGGCCACTATCTGTTTGGGTGAATCGGTCCGAACCAGCTGAATACCACTTCTGGTCAGGATGAATCACTGTCAAATTATTACACTTGACCTGTATCAAAGATTACCATTTTAGAATGCAAATAAAATATTTTGAATGCTTTTTTATATTAAAACATTCAGACAGACTAGAAAAAATGCATTGATTTTGTTTTGTGTATATAAGGAATCTGGGGGTTTTTTTGGTCCCTGATGATAAGTGTCTGAATATTGAATTGTTGTATGAATATAAGAAATGAATAAAGGTATTGTTAGACCAAAGAGTTCCCTGTTAATTTAATAAATACACACTAGTGCTAATTTGTTTTTCTGATTCTCACTCAAAAAGCTTTCACCAGCTTTAATTTAGCATGTTTTTAAAATCAGTAGATATAATAATGAAGTTTGACAAATGCTATAAAGTACTTATTTCTTTCTCCTTCCTTCTCTAATGCAGGAAATAACCAGCTCGCATCCTTTCTTCACAATCTCCCTGGACAATTTTTCAGACAACAAAGAAATACAGTCTGATTTAAATGCATATATTCAGTACAGGATCAATGCCAGCCAGGATATAGTAAACAATATTTCCCTCAATGGAAAAGTTGATGCCACAACTATTGGGAAAGTGAGCAACCACTTGATCTTGAGGAGCATGGGATCTTATCTTTATTTGAAGTTGACACTAGATCTCTTCCAGAAGGGTCACTTGGTGATTAAAAGTGCAAGTTACAAAGTAGTTCCAGTATCTCTTTCTGAGCTTTATTTACTTCAGTGCAACATGAAATTCATGACAAATTCAGCCTTCGAAAGAGCCCTCCCGGTATTGAATGTGGCTCTAGCATCCCTTCACCCAATGACAGATGACCAGATCTTCCAAGCAATTAATGCTGGCCAGATACACGGGGAACAGGAGTGGGAAGAGTTCTCGCAGAGGATGGAGGCCCTTTCAGGCTTTCTGATAAAAAGACGTGACAAAACACGGATGTTCTGCCATCCTTCCTTCAGGGAGTGGCTTGTATGGAGAGCAGATGGGGAAAGCACTGACTTTTTGTGTGAGCCAAGGTAAAATATAGGAGATACTAAAGAGAAAAGCTTTAAGAGCCATCATATTGTACACTTACTGTGTTTTTCAGAGTATAAGACGCTCCGAAGTATAAGACACACCTAGCTTTTAGGGAGGAAAACAAGAAAAAAACCTGCCTCTGCCTCCCAGCAATTTGCCTCCTTTCAGCAAACAGCCTGTTTCAGTTTCAGTACTGCCTGATTAGCGCACACAAAAAATCTGCCTCTGCCTCCCAGCAATTTGCCTCCTTGCAGCAAACAGCCTGTTTCAATTTCAGCACAGTCTGATTAGCACAAGCAGATGATTGTTGGTTGGATTGGCCTCCCGACGATCAGCTGTTTCAGGCTTCGGGGATTGCCATAGCTGTTGCCACCTTCGTGCGCCCCATTTTCGGCCTTTGCATCCTGCTTCCAACCTTCACATCCCTTGTTTTCGTCCTCCCATGTCCCATTTTCCACCCATTCCAGGTGGCGGGGATCGGAATGGGCAGAAAATGGGATGGGAGAAGGCGGCAATAGGCAATGGCAATCCCTGCATCCTGAAACAGCTGGCCGATCCAACCAAATCAGCTGCTTGTACTAATCAGGGTGTGCTGAAGCTGAAACAGGCTGTTTGCTGCAAGGAGGCAAATTGCTGGGAGGCAGAGGCCAAAGGGTGGGGGCCAGCAGGTGGGCAGGGCTACATTTGGTGTGTAAGACCCAAATTTCACCCTCTTTTATGGGGGGAAAGTGTGTCTTATACTCCAAAAAATATGGTAAGTTGGTTGAAGGATACATGGAGTTGAAAAATAAAAAGGAGATTTGTGCATATCCAAAAGTAGAGGTCCTACCATTGTTACGGAATGAATTATTAATTATTTGATTCTGCATTTTAAAATTTAGTAATGGGAAGGATGGTGTTCTCATCTGCTGTAATGCTAGTGAGTCTGACTGTCCAGAATTTACTAAATTATTCTTGTACACTTTCAGACACGAATTTCTCAGATTTGCAGAGATTATAGACACAGACGGAATACTTATTTGATTTATTTCAAATTTTTACTGTCCATAGCTGCCTCTCATATAGAATAATATGGGAGGAGGGAACCTATTGGAGGAATCTATTAAGTTTTTGAATTTGGGGCACTGATAAGTATTTTTAATAAATAAATAAATTTGGGTCTGGTCTGTAATGGAATTATTGATGTCTCCGGTGACATTCATATTATTTGGAAGAAAAAAAAGTTCAGCTATCTAAGATTTATGGGCCCCTGCTGCTTGGTGCTCTAAATTTAGAAGCAGTTCAAAAATTAATGAAGGAGAATGAATGAGCATGTTGGCTCCTGGAGAAATGTACTTCATCAGGTTTCTTTTGCTAAGCAGAAGTATCATTTGCATGCTGGTCCTGGCGCTGCAGAAGCTCTTAACAATTCCCTTTCCTAGCTCCAAGCATTTCAGTATGCAAAATTGGGGATTTAGTGCTGAGCATAGCTATCCTTCGAGGCTTTCTTAACTACACAAAAGTAACACTGACTGAGGCTCTAACAGGTCTTCAGATGAGTTTTTCTTGCCACAAAAATTACAGTCAAGGTACATCTGAAACCCAGGCGTGCTTTAAAAACACTGGGAGGTGACTTTGAGGGAGAGCATTGCTGAAAATAAAAATAGTGAAAGTTCAAGTTACATGTGTGCAAACCATTAAATACCACGAAAGTAATTTTCTCCAAGGTATCTTTCAGTTCAGAACGAAGAGGCATTTATCACAATAACCTTGTGATAGATAGGTTGTGCTAGTCAAGGGTGGGCAACTTGCAGCCCCAAATCTGCAGTAAACCCAGAGTTACCTTCTTGTGGCCCAGGAGGCCTGTCTAATGATTGCCCAAACTGGAAAAGGTGGTTTCCTCCTATTTTGAAGGACAAAGGAAAATATGTAACCACATACATATAAAAATATCCTAGATAAGACACAGTTGACTCAGGAAGATTTCTGAAACTGCTTCCCCTGTGCCCCCCACTCCCCAGTTGTGCTGTTTAGGTAATCCTCAACTTATGACCACAATTGAGTCCAAAATTATGTTGCTAAGTGAAACATTTGTTAAGCGAGTTTTGTCCCATTTTCTATTTTTTCTTGCCACAGTTGTTAAGCGAATCATTGCCGTTAGGTTAGTAAGACGGCTGTTAAGTGAACCTGGCTTCTCCATTGAATTTGCTTGTCAGAAGATCGCAAAAGGTGATCACATGACCCCCAGACACTGCAACCAGTATAAATAGGAACCAGTTACCAAGCATCTGAAATTTTTTCACATCATCATGGGGATGCTGCAGTGGTCATAAGTGTGAAAAATGGTCATAAGTCACTTTCTGCTCTGCTTATTGTAACTTTGAATGGTTAGTAAATGAACTGTTGTAGATCGAGGATGATCTGTGTATGTGATGGGGCCTTCACCCAATTTTGCGGCCCTCACCCATCTCACAAAATGCTAAGAGTGTCCATTGTCACCAAAGCATTGCTTTCCCTTATCATTGCAATGAGTATAATTACTCAATAGTTTCCCCAAACTGCAAGATTAGTGACATACACATTTAATAAATTGAATTAAATTAAATTATATGGCATTATTTGACAATTCTGATATATTATGAAGTATTGTTTTTATGTAGGCAGCATATATTTTGATTGATCTTGAAAACTAATCCTTAATTCTTCATTGGGAGGAAAGTCTGAGGCTAGACTGAGAAGTTAGCCAAAAAAAAAAAAGCTTTCTGTATTATTTGAAGAATATAATATGGATAAGTCCATGAGGTCACTAAGAGTTGAGCTCAAATAAGTGATTACCTTTTTGTTTCTTTTAATCTCTTAACATGCTTAAAATATTAATCCATTAAAATAAATTGGAAGTCATCTTCCTGAAGAGCTAAAGTTGACTTATATCAGCATAGTTACATTGTCATAGTTTTATTATGGTCAGGAAAAGAACCAAAATCTGCTTACTGTTTGAATATTGCGCAGGGAATTGACAGTGGCGTTTGCACAACTTTGTAATCATGTATATTTATACTTAATTTGCATTGTATTATAAATACAATACATTTTCTTCCTAAAAAGAACTGGTTTAGTTTCAGACTGATGTACAAATAACAGAATAACAGATCAGTTAACTGAGTTGGAAGGGACCTTGGAGGTCTTCTAGTCCAACCTTCTGCCCAGGTAGTAAACCCTATACCATTTCAGACAAATGATTGCCCAATCTCTTATTAAAAACTTCAAGTGTTAGAGCATTCACAACTTCTGGAGGCAAGTCATTGCACTAATTAATTGTTCTGTCAGGAAATTTTTCCTTAGCTTTAGGTTGCTTCTCTCCTTGATTAGTTTCCATCTATTGTTTCTTATCCTGCCTTCAGGGGCTTTGGAGAATAGCTTGTCTCCCTCTTCTTTGTGGAATCCCCCCAAATAATCCTTAATTTACAACTGGTTGTTTAACGACAATTAGAAGTTATGACAGATTACAAATTAATGACCCATATGCAAAGTTACAGCTGCCAGCCCACCCCACAGTCACATGATTGCATTTTAGGCCCATAGCAATGGGTTTGAATTTATGACCGCTTGCAAGATTCCCTGGTTACGCCATCGCGTTTTGCAATGTTTTCGCTGTTTTCCAGCAAAAAAAAAAGTCCATTGGATAAGTTGAATGAGGACTTAAAACCACGTGATTTACTTACTGATGGCTGTGTCTCACTTAATGAAATAGAATCTGGTCACATGACTCAACTTACGACTGCAACAACTTCCAACCCAAAGTCTAGGTTCAATTGTGGTTCCCAAGTCAAGGACCAATAGCTTTTTTACTTCCTAAGTTTAATATATTTTGAAATTTAAACTTTACGCAGACGAAAGAGAGAATGAAGACCTGTCAGTTGAGATATTCTGAAGGGACTTATTAGGAACCTTTTAAAACTTGTTTCCATTCATTTTATTGTTGCATTTAGGAATGGGCACGCTTTGCTTGCATTCCTCTTTTCACGTCAGGAAGGAAAACTTAATCGTCAGCAAACAATGGAACTCGGGCATCACATCCTTAAAGCTCATATTTTTAAGGTAAGAGATACATTATGTTCTCCCATTTAATCTGCCATTTTGGCTTATTCTTTGTTAGGTATTATGCCTTACATTACAACATTCTTGGTGCTTTGAAAGAACCGGAGGCCAACACCACTAAAGAACTGTTAGTTGTGGCTTCACATTGCTGTGTATAATAATAGTTGTTCTTTATTATTGTTATTTGCTTAATATACAAAGGCCTGCCAAAACAATTTATGAACCACAAAATACCCAGTTTAAAAAAAAAGAAGGAAAGGGAAACAAATACAGAAACAAAAGCCATTACTTGAACATTCAATAGAGAAGGCTTGGTTTAAGACCGTGGTTCCCAATGTGGGGCCCAGGCCCCACAAGAGGGCAATTTGATTTTTAATTGGGGCAATTTGAACCTTGTTTAAACCAAGTTAATGGCCTTTTTAGGCTTCCTCGGCATGAGTGGAGTTCACTTTTGGAATAAAGTAAGAATTATATGTCACAGGGGCGGGGGGCATCAAGATTTTAAAGATGCTTAGGTGGGCATGGCCCAAAAAAGGTTGGAAACCACTGGTTTAAGATAATGGATTTTCAAGTGCACCATTAAGATATAATGTTAGGTGCTCTGAGAATTTCAGTGATTTGAGCATTGCAGAATTGAGGCAAAAGAGAGAAAACCTTTAAATATCACTAAACAGAAGACTGCCAACCAAGGCCACCGAACAGTTCCTTGTTTTTCTGGGTACATGCATTCAGTTCTCCCCTTAGGATCCATTAGGATCAAAATCATACCAGCAACTATCCATGGCCAGAGGTGTACTCTTCAGATACTACTTTCCAAATCCATTACTCCAAACCAGGATCCGAAACCTTCACCCCCACTGCGTAACTATAGAACTCATAGCTGTAAATTGTCTCAAGACAATGTAGGAGGATATCACACTTGGCAGCATCAAAATGTCCCGAAATTGCACTTCCTCTGTCTCCTGTATGGTTATCTGACAAGATGACTGTAGTTATACTGTATGGGTTTTTTAAAATTGTTTTTAATGCTTGTATTGTTTTTATGGTTGCTTTATTTTTTAGATTTTTGTTAATATTTTAATTGTAAGCTGACCAGAATAATACAATATGAGAGAGATGTCTCTATAAATTGATTAGATAAATTGAATAGTTAGGTAGACAGAAAGATTGATTATTTTTCCCACAAAGCCAAGAACTGAAATTGAAAAAGTTTGAGATAATTGGGGGAAAGACCTAGCATTCTCTCAACTACTTGTCCCAGCAGGGATATTGGTACTAGGGCATCAGTTGGCAAATCTCTGGATGCAAGGCGAGCTTCTTCAGGAGTGGACAGACCCAGGGGTGGGTTCCAGCAGTCACTATGCTGGTTCACTTGTGGCGCACGTTTGATGTGTGCTGTGCGCGCATGCACAGTGTAAATAATTGTTCTGCGCATGCGCAGAATAAAAATACAAGATGTCGGCATTGTAGGCGCCACCCAGAGAACCAGTTCAGGGGCTTGGCAGGCCAGGGTTGCTGCCGGTTCCAGCAACCCAGGCCGCCAAACTACTACCAGTTCGGTTGAACTGGTCCGAACTAGTAGGAACCCATCATTTTGAACAGACCACTTTGATATACCATTCAGGGATCTTTAAATTAGATGAGCAATCCTTTTTGTTCCAAGAGCTGCATTTGTATCTATGCAAACATGTAGTTACACATCTGTCTCTCCCTTCTGGCCACTCAGTCACATTCTAGTTTTCTTTATGTTATAGGTCAGAAAAAAAGAGAAGGTAAAACTCCCCCCCCCCCCCCCCCGCCTTCAGACAGGGAGAAAACTGCTGACTGCTGCTATATCCATGCAGTGGCACAAGGAACCCTCATCAGGTGACAGAGAAAAGATCTTAAGGCCTTTAGGATACATGTACTTTAAAAGATTATGCACCTTAAGTATATTTTTATGCCATGCGCCACTATGATAACCACCCTGAACTGTGAGAATTTAGTCCATGAGGGCTTTTTTTTTAAAAAAAATGTCAAGGAACATTCAAGGCTTCTTTCTGTAGTTTCCCCTCCCTGCAATTTTGTTGCTTCGGTTTTTCTTATCATCACCATTCATTGTGTCTTGCCAGGGACTGAGTAGAAAAATGGGCATTTCTTCCAGTCACCTTCAGGCCTTGTGGATTGGCTACAGCACTGATAGTTTGTCAGCAGCACTTGCGTCTTTGAGAAATCTCTACACACCAAATGTAAAAGTAAGAAAGTAAATTATTGGTTATGTTTCCAATTTGTGTTCTGATTTTAAAAATAATAATAATAAAGATTTGGTAGCTGCTATGGGGGGACATCTTTCTTTAAAAAAAGAATTTGGAAATAATAGTAGGTTTTAAATGTGTTGAGAATTTGTTCCAGTATGAAGAGAAACACTGGAATATTCCATCAGTCTTCAAATCATAAAGTTGAAAGGTGCCCATTCAGCCATTGTGTCCAACCTCAGCTCAATTTGGAAAGGTTCTTTTTTCCCCTGTTTCTGAAAAGTTAGTAGTTAAGATGGCAAACAGAAGTAATGAGAGTAAAGTCAGAAAAAGCAACCAATTTTATGAAAGAAGAAATGTGCTATTACAAAAATATGCCCAGATTCTGAGGTGATATTTCGCTATCTGCATTTGCAGATTTTTTTGGGGGGAAAAAATCCCCATTTCAGGAGAAAAACCTCAGTGGAAGAAAGCTGGATGAAG
The DNA here is from genome assembly GCF_009769535.1 of Thamnophis elegans. Lineage (NCBI taxonomy): Eukaryota > Metazoa > Chordata > Lepidosauria > Squamata > Natricidae > Thamnophis > Thamnophis elegans. The sequence goes on along the minus strand of NC_045541.1, from coordinate 33,437,973 downwards.
TCATTGCTTCTGCAAATGTTAAGGCTAGAAAAATTAAGATGGCCAAATTCTCTAGCCAAGTGTTGGCGAACCTTTTTCGCCTCGGGTGCCAAAAACATGTGAGCACTATCGCATGCATACGCATACCTACACTCATAATTTAATGCCCCCTGCGCATGCGTGTGTGATCCACCCCGTGCATGTGCACATGGCATTTTTGGCCTCCCCCATTCCCCCAGAGGCCCTCCAGAGGCTGAAAACGCCCTCCCAGAGCCTCCACCTGAGACCTGTACTTACTTGGTATTGTATGCCATAGGTTCGCCATCATGGCTCTAGCCTGTATATAGGGTTCCAGTCCTGACTTGGGACCAAAGCCAGTGACCTTGGGCTAGTCACTTTGTATGAGTCCTAGGAAGGAAACAATGGCAAACCACTTCTGAAAAACCTTGCCAAGAAAACCGCAGAGACCTGCCCATGCAGTCTCCAAGAGTCAGACATGACTGAACGGAAGAAAAAGGAGCATATTATAGCATTTTCTGTACAACAGAACTAGAGAGAGACCAATGGTCTCCCAACATGTTTTAATAATATCTTAATGTAATATTTATCTGGGACTGCTGCAGTCACAGACTTGAATTTAATTGACTCAGTATGATTTTCCACTTAAACATTGCTCTGGAGTAAGCTAATAAACATTATTATAGCAATTCACTGGCAATTTACTCAGTATAACTGCTGTCATTATTACCATAAATTTAGAATCCTACAGGTTGCGGTTCCTTAGTACAATTGCAAGCTGAGTTGCACTGAATTCTATGGGTCACTGTTAAACAATTACAATGTTATAATTCTTAAAATTATAAATACTACACCCCCCACCCCCACCCACTCTTCTCTAGTCCTCTAATGGTAGTGTATCATGCCAAATGACACTAATGAGGACATTTGATTTGATGAATTTGAAGTATGATTGCATTCAATGGAATCCAAGTTAGTTGGGACTAAGTTCAGCTAGTCCAGTGTGGATGACTTTGATGTAAATGAATAATCAGTTTATTCCAGTAATGTACATTCATTCATAATGTAGAAGATAGAACTCCCATTCTCCTGGTTTCTAGTCTGATGCCTTAATCACTACACCAAATGGACCCTCTTTAATATGTACAGGTAGTCCTCGACCTACCACCGTTTATTTTGTGAACGTTCAAAGTTGCATCACTGAAAAAAGAGACTTATGACCATTTTTCACACTTACAACCATTACAGAATTCAGAATTTGAATACTTGGCAACTGATTCATATTTATGACGGGTGCAGTGTCCTGGGTCTTGTGATCACCTTTTGTGACCTTCTGACAAGCAAAGTCAATGGGCAAGCGAGATTCACTTAACATCTGTGTAACTAACTTAACAACTCCAGTGATTCACTTAACAACTGTGGCCAGAAACGTTGTAAAATGGAGCAAAATTCACTTAACAACCATCTCACTTAGCAACATAAATATTGGGCTCAGTTGTGGTCATTGGTTGAGCACTACCTGCATAGATTGTATTAAAGCTTATGCTCTAGTAGGCACAAAGAAACATCAGTTAGTTGATGTCGATAATAAAAGTGCCATCTAGACAGTACATCCTGCACTTGTGAAGTGAATAATTTAAGGCACAGCAGCCTGTAAATATGCCCCATAATAATAATGCAAACACAGAGGGCTGTCTGCCATTGTATAAACAGCTTACACAATCATTCTTATTCTTTTTGCACATGAAACATCCTTCCACCTGGGTTCACATAATTCTTCGTCCCAATTAGAAGGTTTTTTGGGAAAAGCATTAGGGAGAAAAAAGTAGGTTGCGCAGAATGTCTTCATCTTTAAAACATAGAACAACTAATATAGGTTATTGCCCACAACAAGGATGCCCGTGCTTTCCTTTTAAGTTCTTGATTTTTATAAAATATAAAGGGCAGTAGTGAAATTTCAATCTGTAGCTTTAAGTTATTGAAATTGATTGACACTTTTTTTTTACAGTTTTTATTGATTTGGGCTGTCATTTTTCTTATACATTTGAATTGTTGTATATGTTTCAGTGTTTATTTAGATTATACAAGTAGCCCTCGACTTACAACATTTAGTGACTGTTCAAAGTTACGTCACCGAAAAAAAAGTGACTTACGACAGTTTTCCACATTTATGACTCTTGAAACCACGCTCGTGATTGGGTGATCGAAATTCAGGCACTTATGACATTTGCAGTGTCCCAGGATCATGTAATCACCTTTTGCGACCTTCTGACAAGCAAAGTCAGTGGGGAAGCCAGATTCATTTAACAACTGTGTTAATAGCTTAAGAACAGCAGTGATTCACTTAACAACTGTGGCAAGAAAGGGTGTTAAATGGGGCAAAATTCACAACAACAAAATTTTGGGCTCAGTTGTGGTCGTAAATTGAGGAATACCTATAAAGTAATATTAACAGAATAAAGGAATGACCTTCAGGTGACCTGAATCAATTTCCTGCTTTAACACTCAGAATCAAATGAATTTTAATTAAAATAGTGTTATCAAAATGACGGTGATTTATTTATTTTTTAAACCTAGGTGAGTCGTCTGCTGATTCTGGGTGGTGCAAATGTAAATTACCGGACAGAAGTCCTGAACAATGCCCCAATATTGTGCGTGCAATCTCACCTTGGGCATGAAGAAATGGTCCTCCTCCTCCTAGAATTTGGGGCTTTGATTGATGGAGCATCTGAAAATGGGATGACTTCACTTTGCTGTGCAGCAGCTGCAGGCCATATGCCCATAGTTTCACTTCTTAGCAAAAGAGGAGCCAAGGTAAGTTTCATAGGAGACTTTGCATGTTTGGAATTGTAGCAATAGCTATAAGCAATGGCACTTAAACTTGTCTTCTGCTCCATAGTGCTTTAGTTGTAGCAGTGTTGTTGATAAGCAGAGCACGCTCCATCAGCATATGCTTTCTGTCAATTCAACGTGGAAAATTTATGTATAAAACTGTAACCATAGGGTTGATGTCCTGCTCATGTTTGCGCAAAATTGCTTGGAGAAAACTAAGTTAAAAGCTGCAGGATGCAACTGTATATGGCCCTACTTTTCTAACATTTAGTGTATCTTACTTGGTGATAAGTATCTTTATTATTTGAGAATTATGCACCAAGAAATGGTTAAAATGGTAATATAAGTAATTAAATAATTAAATGGAAGCATTAGCAGAATCCTTGAGGAAGAGTACTGTAGTTACTTTGCAAGAAGAAACATAAATGAAGGGGGAGAAAGAGCTCTAATTTAGACATGTGCTGTTCGGAGCTTAAGATTATTAGGAGAAGCGTGTGCCTTCCAGAGATTTGAGAGGTAAGAATATTGACGTGTACTTATGCATGCTACAAAATCAGCCTGACCCAGTGGCCTCTATAGAGAGCAAGAAGGGTCATGCTTACAAGAACAGCATCGCTATTGTCAACCCTGAAGTTTGTCTGAACTGAAGCCATGTTTATTTTTCCACTTCAGTGCTGGCACTTACTGGAGCTGAGGGATAGGGGGGGGGGAATAGAGATAACGGGGGTGCTGTAGCCAAAACACAATGCTTCCCCATGGGAACCAAGGACAGTCCTGCAGGTGTTCAGGGAGGAGGAGGCTGAGGTCATCTAGCAACAACTGTATGCTGATTGGACCATGTGACTGAGGGTTTAGTGGAAGTGACAGACTTTCACTTTTAGTTAGGTGAAAACTGCAGGAACTTTGAGAGTTGGTTTTCACCAGATCTGTGTCGATATGATATTTCCAATAAAGCTATTCCTTGAGGACTTCACCTGCCTCGGAGTTTTGCTTGATACGGGATTATTACTTGGAACCCTGACAGCTACATAAGCCCCATCCTTTTTTTTATGTGTTTTGACATTGCAAACATGCCCCAAAGTTTATAGCATGACACTCCAGTGCTATTTTTGTGGGATCTTGAGCTTGCCGTAGCTTTGATCTCATCTCTCTCTTTCTGCAGGGTTCTTTTGAGTCAGGAGAAATAATTGCTAATTAACAAGTTGCCTCTCCCACCACCTAAGTGTCATTTCATAGTGCCTTTTCTTCTTTAAGCTTCCTAAAGCATCAGCATATACAATCAAGAAATTAGATCACCTCTTTATTACTATTGCTTTGATCTACTACACGCTGTTTCAGGTTGTTGATACTATGAAAGAAACATTGGCTAGTAAATAATTCTTGGCATACTGTAATGTTTGGTTACTGATAGGTTGCCAAGAAATCCTGTGATAGGATCTTAGTCTTTTGCATGTACCTTGGCTAATCTTTTGTGGCTGAAAAGCAACTAGAGACTACAAGGTTATAATTAACCCAGTACCTACATTGAAATCATTTGGGAAAGGGAAAAACCATTTTGTTTGAAACATATTGTCAGGCCTTCTAATAACTCTTTAAGAAAAAAGATCTTATAATAAAATTAGACTGAATAGAGCAGGCATGAAATTCTCTTACCTTTGCTGCCGGTTCGGAACCAGGAGCATGCACTTGCACGTGGCGCTTCTGTGCATGCACAGAACCTTCTGCACATCTTCTATGATGACGTCTGGGCAGGTGGGCGGAGCCTCCCGCCGCCACCACTACCGGTTCGCATGAACCAGGGCAAACCAGCAGAATATCACCCGTGGAACAGAGACTACCATATTTTTCGGAGTATAAGACACACCAAGTTTTTGAATAGGCAAATTAAAAAAAAAGTTTTTGAACTCTGTAGATCTCCCCAAAACGGCCCATTTTTTGCAAAAATGGGCCTGTTTTTTGTCAAAAGGGCATGCATAGCCTTTAGGGGGCTTGTAGAGTGCTTCTGGGGGCTGGGGGGGTTCACAAATAAGCAAAAAACGGCCTATTGCTTCCAGGGAGGCGCACCCTGAAAGCCTCCTAAAGACTATGCATGATTTTGGTGAAAGGGGTGCGGTTTTGGCAGGAAAAAATTGCTGTATTCAGTGTATAAGATACACCCAGATTTTCGCCCTCTTTTCTGAGGGAAAAGGGTGCATCTTATACTCCAAAAAATACAGTATGTTTGTTTTGTAATATGTGAAATGCCAAAACCACAGTCCTAAAGGCCTCAGGGTTCCTTCTGATGCGGTGTATTCTTAACTGGATTATTAGCTTGATTGTTATTTTGATTATTATTATGCTTGATGCATCATTTTCTTCTCCCTTTAAAATAGATCGATCACTTGGACAAAAAGGGACAATGCGCTTTGGTTCACAGTGCTCTAAGAGGTCACTCTGATATTCTCGAATATATGCTCAGCATAGATTGGCAGACTTCACCTCACCAGCAAAGCTCCCTGTCAAAGAAGCAGGCTCTTCAGCAGGCTCTGACTGCCTCTTCAAGCATGGGACATGGCCAGGTAACTTGTCAACTCTTGGTTTTCCATGGTCTGTTCTCACTCCTTTGGGGTAGACCAGGTTAGGAAAGTAATGGAGGCTGCTTTTATTATAGAGCTATTGTAACAGAATCTTGCCAGTCTGAATACACCTTCTTTCCTTTATCTTCATGAGAACTGGGAAGTTTCTTGTCTGCAATGTCTTCTCAAGCTACAGTTCTGGCCTGGACTCCGATTTCTTTTATCTATTATTTTGGTTCCAGCTTTTCTTCCCGTTCCTCAAGGTTGTTTCATTACATCTTTTCATAGATTTAAAAAAGAAATGCTTTCTCCCCGTATAAAGAACTATATTTATTGCATCTTTGTGTAAAATGGGAAGCAAAAGAAAGAGGTTAGCATATACAGTAGACCTGCTGATACTGGATTGACCCTGAACCCAGCCTGCATCACTGCCAAACTTGGATGCTTATAATTTTAACATACAGGAAAAAGAGTCTTGACTGGTATTTTTTTAAACCATTGCCTTTGATTTTGGGCTTGGTTTCAGATAGCTGGACAACATAACTTTATTTTGTAACTAAAGCTACTCCATTGGCAATATTGGGCTGAAAAGCTCAGCTGATGCATCTATAATTTTATCAAATTAATCTTTGCTTGCACACTTTAACCTCTGTAATATTTTCATTACCACTATTAAAAACATGTTGAACTCTATGCTGTGCGCGGGGTAAAGCAGGATTAGCTCTCCTGTGTAAATAGAAGATTCTTTTTGGTTTTAAAATAAAATCCAAACGAAGTGAAAAACTATTTAATTGGAACAGAATATCCAGATAGTTCTTAGCAATAATCATTTGTGATTCAATTCATATTAAAATAGTTTGCTTTTTACATGTTCCTTCATTATATGGTTAGCAGTAAATCCAGTAGAGCAGGGGTGACAAACTAACTCGCATCATCATGTGACATGTCACAACTTTTTCCCCGTTCACTAAACCGGGCGTGGGCATGGCCAGCACGTGACACATCCAGCCGCAAGTTTGACACCCCTGCTGTAGAGGCTTCTGAAAGAAATTATCTGTAAAGAACCAGTAAAAATAAAGAATTGCTTCTTTAATTTTTTGTTTTAAATAAGACAGAATATGTATCTAAAATAGCATGTTAATATTATAGATTAATATGAATGTTTGTATGTATGTATGCATGTTTGTATGTATATGTATGTATGTATGTATGTATGTATGTATAGATAGATAGATAGATAGATAGATAGATAGACAGACAGACAGACAGACAGACAGACAGACAGACAGACAGACAGACAGACATACTTCAGGGTATCTCTTTGATTCACACAAATAAGTTATAAAGTTGAGCCCCATTAAGAACTTTATGGAAAGAGCTTACAAAATGTTCAGGGGAAGACTCTCTCACACACAAATATACCCATGTTACAATCCTGCCAACCCTCTCTTCCCTTTGTTTTTGATCTTCACAGCTTTTTTTTTTTAAAGTAAAGATCATTCTTTACTGATGTTTTACTTTTCTTCTGCTTTCTTCTAATTGTTAACTTTTATTTAACCCTCCTATCACAGGCACCTAAGATTCAAATGTCAGGCCCCAAAAATTTCATTTCAAAAAAGACAACATTGTGGGAACAAATTTTCACCCTCTAATGGGCATAAATGGCTTTTTTTTTGTTTTGTGAAAGGTCACACAGCATAGGCAGGCATCTATTAAACTGTTTGTTGCAATCAGTCCTCTCATTCGTGAGCCAAGAGACTTCTCAACAAGACATTCCTTTGAGGTTCACATCACCCCCAGACCCTAGCATAGAAGTGGCCTCTTACCCAAATATCACAGGGTTTCCCTTCAGTCAGACATTCATCTGCAGAGAGTAGACATGGGAATTTATAACAGAGCGTGTGGGCAAGCAGGCCATATGGATGAGGCTTTTCTGTGTCAGAACAGGGAATTTGAATTGACTTCTGCTGGGAATGTAACTGCTGAGAATTAGAAGTAACAAAAAATCATATTTGTTATGTTTGTAAGAGGCTGTAAAATGGGACAAAACTAGCTTAACAAATGTTTCATTTAGCAACATAAATTTTGGGCTCCACTGTGGTTGTAAGTTGAGGACTAACTGTACAGTGTCCAGATCTGGGCACCAAATTTCATATAGGATAGTGACAAGTTGGAGCAAGTTCTGAGAAAAACTGCCAACCTGGTGAGGGCCTTGGAAATATCTCTGTCTGGAAAATGGCACCTGGGCATGTTTAGTTATAATGCAGTAGTCTTCAAAAATTTAAGGACTGTTATATAAACTAGGGAATGCACTTCTTTTTATTTATTTTTATTTATATTTCCTATCTTTAAAGTGTCCATCTCCCTCAGAGAGGGCTCTTACTTCCAGATGGCAGAGTATTGCCACCTAAAAGACTGTGTGCCTTGTTGTATGATATGCATGGAAGTTAATAATTAGGTAATATCTCAGAAGTTGGCACATGGGTCTGCACAGGCTATAACCAATGGGTGTGAATTCATGGAAGACCACTGCAGATTAGAGGTGGGTTTGAACCAGTTTGGCCAAGTAGGTCTGTTATGTCCCCAAACCAATTCTATCGGTGGTGGTGTAGGCAGCACCATCTTGTTTTTTGCTTCTGCGCATGTGCAGAAGCATTTTTTTAGTACTTTGCATGCGCGCATCAAGCGCCCCCGCGCCCGAAGCATGTCCCTGAGCAAACCGGCAATAGCAGAAGGCGGAACCCACCACTGCTGCAGACGTACAATTTTGCATTCTTTGTGTTTCCTCCCAGAGGCCAAGCAATACACCGAATACTGCTCCTCCAGTTGGTATGATAAAGAGGCTAGTAATGGTGTTACAGTATCCAGCTATAGACCAGCTTGTCCTTTCATAGGTCTTCTCCTCTTCCTAGTTCAGAAGTATTGGGGGGGCGACAGAGGGGGCAAGGAGGAAAGAAAATAGGATACTAATTTGTGTTAATGAATGTATTTGGCTGCTTGCAGGGATTATAGACTATTCCATTCATTTGATTCTGAGTAGGATTCAAGTTCACACTTTTTGTTTAAAATAATTACATCATGATCAAAGATTAAAACCATGATCATACATTATAAAACATTGTGTGTGTGTGTCTGTGTGTGTATGCATACATACATACATACATACATTACACACACACTCCGTGGTGAAGGTGGAGAACTACTGACTTAGTTGATGAATGTTGGGGAGTTTTCATTTAGAACTTTTCAAAGCTAAAAGGCAAAAAGAGCTGCTTTGTTCACAAGCTACCTCTGTTGTCAGCTTTGCTGTTAATTTAATTCAGTACAATCTATGTATAATATGTCCTTTAATTGAAACTCAGTGTTTACACAAGCATCATTCACAATAATGAAGTGCAACAGTTGAGCAAATTCACGATTTGATGGACCTCATCAACTGTTTCTCCTCCCCTTCCTCTCTTTTCATTTTTCTTCTCTTAGGTCATTCGTTTTTTGATAAGAATTGACAAGGAGCCTAAAATTGACATCAATGAAACAGATACTTTGTGGGGAGAAACAGGTATATGTGCTAAAAGTTTTTAAGAAACCTTTCCAAACAATGGTACATTGTAAAAGCTAAGTGAAATGTGTAGATTTAGAGCAATGCTTACCAGTTTGGGGGAGGGGGGGAGGACACATAATTATCAAGCTTCATTCACTATTGAAAATCTGGTGATTGTTTGTGGTGTGTACCCAGAGATAGCAATGATAGTGTCAGGGTAACTATGTCATGGTATTAATACTCATGATAAACATGAATAGGGAACTGAACTTTTTAAGGCTGTTACCTTCTGTGAAACAATGTTAGACTTAAACATTCACATTTTTTTTTGTCACGACAGTGCTTGTTTATTTTAAAGTTTGCTTGCTTCTTTTGTCCGAGCCTCTTCTCATTTCTCTGTGGAAAGTGTGCAAGGAAAGTGTACTTAAGTAAATGAAGTTAATGCAGCTTCCTATCATTTTAATGTTTAATTCTAATTAGTATTTCTGATGGTTCCACATGCATAGTGAGGCTCAAAGCATTAATTTCCATTTCTTTGTATGATTTTTTTTAAATTAAGGAATGATCCTTTTCTTTTTTCAGTGGGTCTGTCTTAATTATGCAATGTACAACACTAGACCAGTATTTAAGAATGGAGAGGTGCTCAGTGTGTTTGATTTGCAGAAGATTGCAAATTCTATCTCCAGTTGGACAAAAAAAAAGTCTGCCTGGAATTCTGGGGTCAGGATGGAGAACACTGAGATGAATCAATCATGGCCTGATTCAATAGTGCAAAAGCTACTCTCCTATTATGCCAGAAAAGATGGATGCTAGAAATTAAATTCCAATTCCAAGTTTTGCTCACTGTGTCAGAAGGTAGCTGTGCACAAAAGCCAACATTTGTGAAACGGAGATTATTTGAAATGCTATGTGAGATACAGTAAAGTGAATGAGACAGCTTATATTGAGTACAGCAACTTTCAGCTGTTTGAATCATTTAGTTGAATAATGTCCTTTCCTTCAACCCCCCCCCCCCAAACTTTTTTTCAACATTTGTGGCAGCATTCCTCTGGTCTAATGGGTCGTTGTCATATTTTCCATTTTGGATCAGCTTCTTGTTTAGATTTTCATTTAAACTTCTTTCCCTAAAGTCAGAATTCATCAGACAAGTTAGAGATGGGGTTTTTTTTCCAACTAGAATGGTTAGCATTCCTGAGCATAGGGGTTTTTTTCCCAGAGGAACTTGTTTGTTTAAGCCCAGTGCAAGCTAATCTTCGGCCTTGCTTTTTCCCCAATATGGTATACTTGAGATTCATTGTTTTTGTATCTTAAGTGACCTTAGAGCTGTGAGCAATACTGAGATGGAAGACAGGTCTGCATTCTGTTTTTACGACAGTGGATTGCCTTGCCTTACACCACCCATAGTGATCAGTTAGAAAGTGTAAATACAACTGTCAGACTGCTTGGGTCAGCACAATCCTAAAATAAGTTGAGAGTTATCCCCAATGCCGAATGCCATGTTTTTTTTTTATTGTAAGTGTATTTCCTGTAGTATATTAAATAAACGGCCAAGCGTATTTTAAATTTAGGTTGAGTTAAATAACCCTATTAAAATACGGACAAGCGTTCTGATTTTTAATGCAAACAAACTGGATTATTTCCCTCTCTATAATCATAATGAAGGTTAAAATCTGAGGGTATAGGGAAATTCCCTTTTAGTGATCATTTAATTATATGCTCTATAATACATAGAATGTTCTTATGGTTTTTTCCTTAAAGTTTTTGGCCCCCTTTAAATCCTATATAGTACATTCTTTCTTCTTTTTCTTTAATTTTTAGCATTGACTGCTGCTGCTGGGAGAGGAAAACTGGAAGCGTGTGAGCTGTTACTTGAACACGGGGCTCTAGTTACAAGACCTAATAAGAGAGGGATACCTCCGCTTTTCTGTGCCGTGCGTCAGGGGCACTGGCAGGTGGGGCTATACCGTTACACATAAAACAGCTTCATGGCAGAATGAAGGAAACATTCATAATTTCAACTCAGTAGCCATTTTGGAAATCAAAAGGAAATCTGATGAATTAACGAAGCCATGGCTTTGTTTAGATATAAGTACAAATGTGTAAAATTAGTTGATTTAGGAAAGAGTAGAGGAGGGGAGAGGAGAGAAGAGAATTCTTTATTGGCCAAGCATGATTGGACACACAATGAATTTGTCTCTGGTGCATAAGCTCTCAGTTGTGGACAGGTGATTCTGGTAATAAATCCTTTGATATATATACTTGAGGTGGCATGTCCCAAAATAAGGCTGTTTTGCCAGATAATTATTTCTGGGACATCTCAAACAACTTCTGGGTCACATTTTTAGTTCTGGAAACTCCCTTCTACCCTCTGGTCAAGAATGGTTAGGAGAAATTTGTATTTTGTGGTTTAAATTTGTTTCAGTCAGCTGGCCAGAGTTTTATGTAGGTTCAGATATTCATGTGAAGGTCATCTTTTCTTTCGTTTTCAATGATTGTGATTTGGCAGCAGGCTAATGAGGGTTTTTTTTTTTTCATTTTTCCAGATAGCAAAGCTTCTATTGGAACACGGTGCTGATATAAATTTAAGTGACAGGCAAAGCAGAACACCACTCATGGTGGCATCTTGTGAAGGACATCTGAGCACTGTTGAATTTCTAGTCTCTAAAGGTACAATGAATGGCTTCTCCAAAATGTTTTTTTTCTAAATGAACTCCTTTTTCCACGTACTCTAATATAGATACTATTTATTATTGTTGTATTTTTGAACATAGATGGACTTTTATGAATCCAGGCAAAGATTCAAACTCCAGTTGAAATTAAATAGTGCGTGTTGTGAGCTTTCTAGAGAAAGTCAAGCAGTTAAATGAAAAATATCATATATGAATATCAGCTTAATTTAAAAAAGACATTTCTTCACTTTATTTATTTATTTATTTTTGCATTTAGGTGCTGATATTTCATTAGTAGACAAGGAAGGCCTGACAGCATTAAGTTGGGCTTGCCTCAAAGGACATAAGAGTGTGGTCCAATATTTGGTGGAAAAAGATGCCAAAATAGGACAAACAGACAAGAATGGAAGGACACCTTTGGATCTAGCAGCATTCTATGGAGACTCAGATATTGTAAGCCAGGATGCATTTTATCTTCTCTATCAATTTCTCTATCTGAAATCAAGTAAAACTATCCTTACCATATCAATTTGAATACCATTTAAGCAAATTCATTCTGCTCTTTTTTATGTGCAGGAAAGACATTTTAACAGATTTTTTTAATGTAATTACTATTTAATGTTGAGTACTTTAGAAATGCATATATTTTGCTCATTTGATTTTCAATTAAAATACTTTCAATGCTGTGTCACACTATCAGATCAAAATACTGAAAGGAATAACATTATACCTTTTTTCTGCTACTTAACATCGGAATTGCATTGTTTGTTGTGAGTTCAATAGATGAGATGCAAAAAGATGCCTCACAAGAGATCCTTGAATATAGCTTCTGTATTAATTTTTGTAGTTTGGACTTTATATTTGTACATTGTACACTGTCATATAGCATGGATGTCTGTAATAACAGCTGCAGAACGATTTCTTCATCTAACAAATTTATATAGCTGCCAACTCACATATAGGTGACTCCACACGGCTTACAACATTTAAACATTTAAAAGATCCATCATATAATAAAATCACATCATATAATAAAAAACCCTAACTCACCCCTCATGGCAGAATAGCACAATTAGATGGTTCCACCACAAAACCGCGGACGACAAAATCGCGGTCGACAAAAGTGCGTATGTGACATCATCACAGCGCGACGAAAAAGATCGAAAAATGTAAAAATAAAGCAAAAACCTTACCGTAACCCCCCCAAACCTAACCCTAAACCTAACCCTAAACCTAACCCTTAACCTAACCCTAAACCTAACCCTTAACCTAACGAAAAACCTAACGCTAACCCTTAACCTAACGCTAAACGTAACGCTAACGCTCTAAACCTAACCCTTAACCTAACCCTAACCCTAACCCTTAACCTAACGCTTACCTTTATGTGAATCGGCTTGCTGTAATTTAATTTTTATTTCAATTTTTCGATCTTTTTCATCGCACTGTGATGACATCACATATGCGATTTCGTCGACCACGCTTTTGTGGAACGCGGTTTTGACGGGTCACGCAATTAGATTAGCCACTTAATTAGCTCCATTTCCATCTATTGTCCTTAGGCCTACTAACATAGCCATGTTTTTATGGACTTTTGGAAAAGGAGCAGGGTGGGGACCAACCGTATCTCGGGTGGGGGGGGGAATGATGTTCCATAATAAAGGGGCCATCACTGAGAAGACCCCTTTTTTGTGGTTCAAAAATGACAATCCCCAATTAATGAAACCAGTAGCATTCCCTGCCTTCCCACGCTGGTGGGGATGGATGGATATAATAAGGGAGACGTGGACCTTCAAATAACCTGTCCTAAGCCATGTAGGGCTTTAAAGGTGATAACCAGCACTGTGAATTGTACCCGTAGCTTCTGCAGAAGAGGTGTCACAGGTGCAAGTCTAAGCTTAAGCAAAATTGTTCAGGATGCTGTGTTCTGAATTAGCCAAGTATAATTTTATGGTATTTTATGGTTAAAGTCTGGATATTCGTAATATAAGTAGTTAAGTACCAAGGGCTTTTAAATACAATGTCTATCTATAGAAAGGTTTCTTGAAGCTTGATGGAATACATCAAGAAATATCAATTAAACATTTTTTTCAAGATTATCCTTCCTGGAAAAACTGTCGTAGAGTACTTTATTGATCAAGTAATCTAAGCATTACAGTAGTAGAAAACTGATGTACAAAAGAAATCCATGACATAACAGTTCCCGGTTGCATTGTTTCAAATTGAGGATTAAGTGGTGGCACCAGTTACCACAAAGTAATGTTGAATTTTTTTAAAAAAACTTTATTGCTTTATGTTTTCATTGTTTACAGGTGCAGTATTTAGTGGAGAAGGGAGCCGTAATTGAGCACGTTGATAATAGTGGAATGCGCCCGTTGGACAGAGCCATTGGATGTCGAAATACATCAGTGGTAGTCACCTTGCTTCGAAAAGGAGCCAAGTTAGGTCAGTGAAAGGTGTTGAGAAAATAAAATGGTTTTGTTTAGGAATGTTTCAAAGCCCAAACCATTTGCACTAGGTTGTTTTATAGATATGATTTTAGTACTAATATTATGCCTATCCTAAATAAACCGAGGTTTCTAGCAATCCAAATGTTATCTATTTTAAGTTAAATTCTTAGCCTGTAAGTATCCAAAGCTTGGGCATTAACTCCCAGGAACCTCCAAACTTCATGCTAAATTGTAATTACAAATGTGACAAAAATGTAGAATTATTAAACACATGAAGAATCAGATTAATAGTTCAGTTCATTCATATAAAATTTCATGTATGTCTGGTTTTTAGAGCATAGATCTCTCCAAAGGTTACATATCTGTTAACAGATCATGAAAAATTAGCAGCTATAATAGAAACAAAATAAGATTAGAAAGTACGGAGTCATCCAAGAACAAGACAGAAATAGGTTATTCCATATTGCTAAGTTTATTACAATATTTCTAGGCTGCCAACTCCACATGGACGTTCAGTGGTGCATAACTCATTAACACTAATACAAAATAAATATTTTCATTAAAGTTATATTAAGATCCCTCCCATGGCAATGCCTGGCAAAATTGCACTCTGAGTGTTGTTCTGTGAAAGCTATCGTGGAAGGCTGTTCCTTCAGGATGGAGCATATATATATGATGCTACATAACCTAGATGTGCTTAGAACTGAAGACAAGCTTCAAGATATATATTAGACAGGGATCACAGAGATTTATGGGTGGAGGGCTTTGTGTTTATATATATAAGCGGAAGCCTTTTAACACTGGTAAGGAGCTCGGGCTGGCGGGTGGGCCCTCCGGAACACAGTACTGGAACGGTATCTGGCGCTTCGGGCTGGCTCCAGTATGCGCGTTCCAGGAGTACTGCCTGCAACCCACCACTGGCCTGGATGATTTCTCCAGGTTTTCCTGGTGCAGGTAGGGTTAGACACAGTGGTGGGATTCAAATTTTTTTAAATTTTTAAATCCGGATAAAAAAAATTTAAATCCGGGTACGCTTCAAGGTGCTAGTCGTCACTTATAAAGCCCTTCATGGTATTGGACCTGGGTACTTGAGAGACTGCCTGCTGCCAGTTACCTCCACCAGACCTATTAGATCCCACAGAGTAGGCCTCCTCCGAATCCCATCTACCGGCCAATGCCGATTGGCTACCACCCGGAGGAGGGCCTTCTCTTTGGCTGCTCCGGCCCTCTGGAATGAGCTCCCCGTGGAGATACAGACCCTCACCACCCTTCAGGCCTTCCGCAAAGCCCTTAAAACCTGGCTGTTCCGACAGGCCTGGGGTTGACGAGTTCCCGTCCCCGCTCGAACTGTGTGGTTGTTGATTGTTTTTAAATTCTTTTGTAGTTGCTTGTTTGTTGTTTTCCCCCTTGTTTGTATTCCCTCCCTTGATTTGTGAGCCGCCCTGAATCCCTCCGGGAATAGGGCGGCATATAAATGCAATAAATCCTAATCCTAATCCAGGTTCTGTGGGGTGGGTTGGTGTGCGTGGTTTGGTGGGAATGGCAGGGGAAGGATACTGCAAAATTCCCATTTCCTCCCCACTCCACTAACCTGTTTTCCAGCTCTGTTCTCCTGTGCAGGGCAACAGAAGAAGACCCAGCCTATCAGCTGGGACGCCGAATCAGCTGGGACTCAGGAGGCAGGGAATAGTTGGGGGCAGGCCCAGCCAGAGATGGTATTTGCCAGTTTTCTGAACTACTCAAAATTTCCGCTATCATTTTGCTAGAACCGGTCATAACTGGCTGAATACCATCTCTAGTTAGACATGACAATCCAACAGAAATCATTTGTCTAAAAGTTCTGGGGAAGTACTCTACTTCACACTGAATTTATTAAGTTATTTATACAGTTACTTATAGATAGACTCTCCACTTCAACAACAGACTCGAAGCATTCAGGAGCAGAGAAATAAAAACAATAGTCTAACCTGATTTGATTAACTCAGACAACCCTTGTATTGTTAATGTCCTTAATCACTGGGACAAACAAGGAGGCAGATGATTCCTAGACAACACATCCAACTTGCATGGGTTCACCTTCACCTTGGGCCTTCTCACTGAGACCCCTGACTCTGGGCAAGGACCTCCATAGCATCTACAGGGTGGAATGGCTTTGTTTCTTTGCAGACTGCGATTCTCCTGTGCTGCTTTTCTTCCCACTATCTAGAACAGTGAGGTAGGCTCAATTTCTTCTTGGGAACACTGGTTGAGGAAAGATATTTCCACACTTCCACAAGTGCGGAAGGGGGCAAATACAATTAGGTACTTGTAAGCCAAGAGCCGCTCTCTTCAGTCCAAGCATCAAAAAATATATATTTGGGTTTTCTTTTTCAGCCCTCAAAATATAGGCTTAGTAAAACCTGTAAAAATCCTATGATGTGTTCTTTTAAACAATACATCCAAATACCCAGGTTTGAAGAGATAGCTGTAGCGACATGCACAGATTTCCAAAAAACAGCAAGGCATGCTAATATAGTCCAGTACAAGGAAACTGTTCAATAGCACCTTGAGTTTCAGAGCCCGCAGACTCCATTTCAAAAATCTAGGTTTGAGAGCAGCAAGGACTCCTGGGATTATTGGAAGACAGACTAAAGCATCCCGTTTTTTATGGGACTCTTGGATTGTGAATAGCCAGCCACTTTGTGGAAATAGTTGATCTACTTACAAACAACATCCCCTTTTCATGTCAGGTTTCACCCTGAAAGTTCAACAGCCTAAAAGCGAAGATTACCTTCTTAATTGCGTTCTTCATTTGTAAAAGAGCTGGTTTGTTCTAGGCAGACAAACCATTATGCTGTAAAGTTTCATGTTTGGATAAAAATTGGGGGGGGGGGGAAGCATTCCTGATAGAGTCAACTAAGAGGCACTGTTGAATTACATAAATATAGGAGTTGTCAATCATTTGAAAGATTTTGTAGAATGCATTTAAGTGTTAATTTTACTTATTTCAGGAAATGCCGCATGGGCCATGGCTACTTCAAAACCTGATATTCTGATTATCCTTCTACAGAAGTTAATTGAAGAAGGAAACATCATGTATAAAGTAGGTAGATACTTGTGCTAATTGAGATCTGAATGAATGAGTGAAAAAGTATATGTATTGGTAAAACATCCATAGAATGGATTACTAAACTACTGTTACGTGCAGAGGGGCTTTGTACTACAGTAGGTTTGCTTTTATTTGTAATATTAATCATCTTAGTCTTGACTGCAGGAAAAAGATAAATGAAATAACTTCATTTAAAATATAAAGGTGTAAGCAAGGCAATGGTTGCTGCAAATGGTTACCTCCCAAAGACCGATTAGATCGCACAAACTAGGCCTTCTCCGGATTCCATCTGCCAGCCAATGTCGGCTGGCCACACCCTGGGGGAGGTCCTTCTCTGTTGCAGATCCGGCCCTCTGGAACGAGCTCCCCATTGAGATCCGGACCCTCACTACCCTTCCGGCCTTCCGCAAAGCGACTAAGACCTGGCTGTTCCGGTAGGCCTGGGGCTGTTGAGTTGTCCAGCCTCACTTCAGATTTGTGACTGTTGTGTAATTTTAAACTGTTGTTTATTTTTTTATACCCCCCTCCCTTTTATTGTAAGCCGCCCTGAGTGTCTTTTGAGAGTGGGCGGCATACAAAATTTAATAAATAATAAATAATAATAATAAACTAATGTTTAAACGTTGATTTCTGTACTCATACATGAATATAATTCAATGTAATCCTGATTCTAATAAGGTTTCTCTAACGACAGTAAAAATCACCTGAAGAAATAATATAGGTAACCGTGATCTCTGTGTAACCTTACATAAGAGACATAACAGTGATTAGTTGTGTACTTCTAACCAGTACATTCAGCTTCACAGATTTGTACCCGCAAAGGCTACAGCTCTAGAACCTTCTAAAGTTGGTCATTTTATTGGGCTGCTCCTTCCTATTACAGATGCCCCTTCAGAGAGTAGGGTTAAGGAGCTTGATGTGATAAGAGGCTCAAAAGGAGGAGTGCTTGAATGTGCAGATGATTACTTAGAGGAATTGCAGCTATAGAAAACCGAACTCTCATTATTCTTTATGACTCTCTACGTGACACATATTAGAGAATAGAAAGCATATTGTAGAGTGACGGTCTGTGATAACATAGAACAGTAGACTGCCTTGTGTAAAGCTGCATGAGGCCAGTCAGCAACATCCAAGCAGTAATGCTGAATGGGTTGGAGCTGGGAACACTCTAGGAGTATCCTGATTGGGTATCCTCTGGCAGAGGCAGCAGACATAAAAGCAGCCCTTTAGATTCTGATGAACTATGAAGTAAGCCAATTCCTACCATGAAAGGCATGGAGCTTTGAGGTCTTCGTGACAAAAAAAAGTGCTGAGTTTTCTGGCATGCGTATAACTTTCCTTGTGTGGAATATTGTAAGGTTCACTGGTCTGCAGAGCACAGAGTTCTCTGGTGTGACATACAGAAGTAATTAACCAAGAGAACAATGTTCATGGTCTGCAGCCCTTGGAGAAGTAAGTTGCCTTAGGTCCTAGCAATTTTTGGAAGACTTTTGAGAACTAGAAGACGAATACTTCATAAACTGAAACCATCCAGTATCTTTTAAATTAAAGATTGAAAAGGGGGGGGGGAGTGATTAAGGGAGTTTGTGCTTATTCTCCAAAGGGAAAAGAGAAGTGGGCAACCTAAACAGAGTAGTGAGACGTGGAGGGATACACTGGACCCTGTGATTTGCCCCTCCTTTCCGCTCAATTTCATTTTTAGATATGTAACTATGACAGCCAAGTCCCCTGTATGAGGCACCACCACAAGGGACTTTAAAGGAGTAACAAGGGAGGCTGAACCAATCTAGATGCCAGTTTGATGATGAAAGGTAAAAAAGCCCCTTCATGCCTTAAAGCAGGGATGACAAATTTGATTTCATTGAGGGCTGCATCAGGGTTGTGTTTGACCTCTGGGGGCTGGTGTGTGTGTGTGTGTGTGTGTGTGTGTGCAGGTGGGCGTGGCCAGCTCAATGTCACTCCTGTCTGAGGCGCCGATGGTGTCCCCAGCACTCTGCCAGCGAAATTGGGCTCCCGACCTGCGTTTTCACTGGCAGAGTTGCAGGAGACTGTGGCACCTGAAAATGGAGCTTGGGAGCCCATTTTCGCTGGCAGAAAAACCGCAGGCCAGTCCTTTACTGTTTCCAGGGCGGCCCCACTGGCCAGATCCAAGTACCCCACAGGCCGGATCTGGCCCCGAGCTTTGAGTTTGACACCCCTGCCTTAAAGCATTTGTTTTTAAATGAGGCATAGGAAATTGATAGCTGTGTTTTAAGGATAAGGTGCATAGGATTCTCCCTGATGGAAAGACATACATCTCTCGTCATTTTATGACATTTCCACAAGAAGTTAAAAGCCCTGGCCAAGGAGTAATCTTTGAAACTCAGCTCAGTAATTTGAAATGCTAAAGACTGAGATAATGATAAAGCTAAGCTTTAGAATGTTGCAGAACCATAGTTTGCACAGGTCTTTGTGGGTGATGAATAAAACCAAGACAGAAAGGGGGGGGGGGAGTACTTCACAGCTAACAACCATCAGCAACTGCCCTCTGCAGCTACAATATGATCCCAGGAAATGTTGATGTTGGTTTAAGGAGTTGCCAAGTGATGCTACATATGCATTGATGTGCTGTGAAGCTGCCTTTCTCCACATTCAAAACAATGCACAGCAAGGCTTGCCTTAAGTCAAGACAGTATCTGTATAAGACAGTGTTTCTCAACCAACTTTAAGATGCATTGACTTCAACTTGCAGAATTCTCCAGACAGCATATTTTGTGTTTTTTAAGTCTACACATTTTGTAAAATTGCCAAAGTTGAGAAGCACAAATATAAGGCAATGTACTGCAAGTGGAACAGCAGGGAGCGCCATTGCTTCTTTACACACATTCCAAATAGAAATTACCCAACCATTGCCAATTATATTTTAAATGAATGTGCACACAATTTAATTGAGTCTTGCTTAGGTTATATCTCAGGTCAGTGGACACTTTATAGAGAAACTAAGGACATTTATAAATACATACCTCCATAAATGTGTTACTCTTCAAAACATGTGAAGTTGTTTACTTGGATGAAGAAATTTGAACTATCTCCAGATGTAAGGCAGTGTTATATTAGTAGTTAAAATATATTGGATGTCTTTCTGTCCATTACAAACAAAAATCAGCATGATAACTTAGGCTGAAATTAATTAAATGATGTTCAAGTTAAAGTTAAGATGCAAGTGATAGATTGTATTTTAATGAGATTTACAGAATCTTAATGAGATTTATGGAATTGCACCTGATCACTCCTACCTTCACATTCTTTTTATAGAACTATCATTTGTGAATCTGCCTTATAGTGTTGATTAATTTTGATTTAAGTAGGTTTATATATAGAGACAGATGTTTTAATAATTAACTTCATAAATGTTATCTAAATATACAGTTACTACTATGCACTTTTCCTTCTGAAATATCTGTAAAGTTGATAAAATCCATGCATAATTAACTATAGCAATGTAATTTACTCATAGCTTTGTAGTCTCTGGATTAGTTTTGTTTAGTGTAATCTTTTTCTCCTTACAAATGTACATGTTAATAAAGCAGAAAATACCTGTAAATAAAATAATACTGTATTTATGGCAAGCATAACTTGTTTTTAAATGAATATTCAAAGCACTACCATGTGTTTAGTTCAGGTGTAAAGCAAATATAGTTAGATTTCATCAACCATATTATTTGCTTCTGTCCTTGATGTAAAAGATCATTATTGTTGAAATCTAGTTAGCTTCCAAAATGAAATAGCTTCATAACTTATAAAACTGATTGGTAAGATGTTACACATTTACATAAGATATTATTTTAAAATATTTTAAATATCTCAGTTTTATTAAGATACAGAATGCAGGTTCAGATTTAATTAGTTTTTTACAAAAAAATATTTGCGCTATCCTATCACAGAGCAAACCCTTGCCTATACAGATAGGTCCTGAAAGTAAACATGCAAGCATTCCTCAAACAATCTGCATGAAATTCCAAGTCTATGTTATCCTGTAAAAAAATATTCTTAGTAAAATATGTGAAGTACTAAACAGTATTACTACTTATCAGGAAAATCAACTTTTTTTTTTTAGTCTTTCATGATGCCCACTGGACAACCAGTTTATTTTAAAGGCAAAAATACTTTTAGCAGTGAAATATTATTATTGTTTGGTTTTATGGTATTATGGTTTGATCTGCAGAAAGGGAAGATGAAGGAGGCAGCACAGCGTTATCAGTATGCCTTAAGGAAGTTTCCTCGAGAGAGTTTTGGAGAAGAAATGAAAGCTTTCAATGAACTCAGGGTTTCCTTATACCTGAACTTATCAAGATGTCGTAGAAAAACTAATGTAAGCTCCTTTTCCAAGTTTTTCCCCATGGTATAACTTGCAGGAAATAATTCTGGGTGGAACTGCCAGTTTAGATAATACTAAGCAGCATTTTGGGATAACGGGCAATTTGCCTTTAAAAAAACATTTGTAATGACTTAAGGTTTCATCCAAGAATATAGAGTTTTTGAAAGCTTTGGCTCTTTTAGAACTGTTTAAATTGGATGGGGGATGAAGGAGAGGATGATGGGCACCATCTAAATGTTTTGTAGACACTATATGGTTAAGCCCTGAGTTATATGACTGCTCGCATGTCTTTCAGATATCCAGGTATTTCTGAAGGCAACTTGGATATACACATTTTCAATTAATGACAATCATGTGTAGCTCACAAACAGATTCAAACAATCTGCAGAAGTGGGATAAGGAAGATGTTTTGAGATTATCTAAACAGATACTCCTCAGTCAAATGGTTACATTAATTTCTGCACTGTGATTTTTTGGCAGGATTTTGGCTTGGCAGAGGAATTTGCTACCAAGGCCCTTGACCTCAAACCCACATCCTATGAAGCATATTATGCTAGGGCAAGAGCCAAGAGGAACAGCAGGTACTTAAAGCCCTTTTGCAATAACATTTATTTTGGTGATATTTTAAAAAATGTGCAAGAATGATGAATCGACCTTCAATATTACATTTAGATAAAAGAACGAGAGGTTTTCTATTGGTTTCCATGCTGTTAATGGATATTTTGTGTTAATTTTGTGTACTTTTATTGGTTTATGCTGGCAGAATTTCCAATCTTGGTGGGGTACCATGATGGCCCATGGAGCTGAACAGAAAAATTCTTAATTGACAGAGTATTATGAGGAAAAAATTGGGATATTTTTGGAAGGAGCACAAAAAATGGCTAAAATCACTTCCTTAAATGCCATAACCAAACACTGACTTCAAACGAAATTGAAAATAGGAAACCATTGGGATGTGCAATATATATGAAACAGCCCTATCATCTTTTTTGTGATAATTTTCTAAAAAGATGGAAAACAATGCTTTGCTAAAAGCAAGGCTTGGTTTTGTTCATCTATTTCCTTTTCAAACTGAGGTACATTTTTTGGACTGGGCTTTGCTCTGTCTAAAACAGCAATACATTAGCTTTTTTGAGTTAGGAGCCACATTTTAAAAACTGGATGGGCCCAAGCTAACAAATACATTTTATATCATTTAAAGGTAATAACAGAAAGTTATGTTAATTAAAACATTACTTATATTATTCCATATTTAATTTAATAGGGTTAGATTTTCTATTGTTCTTTGTCAGTAATTTTTGAAAGAGCTTTGAGGCCTACTGTTCCTGTATTTGGGAGTAGCAGGTTATCCTGTTTTGTTGCTCATAGAAGACAACATTTACCAAGTTATTTATCTTATCTTTATTTTAGATATCAAATTTATTTTTACACTATTCATCAACATAAAACATTTTACTATTTTACATTTTTTGGTATGCTCTCCAGATGCACGTCGTAGCACATCCTAAAGTTATTATAGTATGAAATGTACAGAAATGTGCATATGTTTTAAGAATGCAATGTTAAGGGAAGACTACAGTTGTGCAGGGGAGCCTTTCCAGATTCCTCAGAACCATCCTGGACTGTACATAAGTGTCCTTTATCTCCTTCAGAAGGAAGCCCATTGCAGAAAAGAAGCTACTTTCACAAAAACTACCGTATTTATCGGCGTATAACACGCACCGGCGTATAACACGCACCCCCCATTTTAACACAAAAATTTGAGTAAAATTTTTTTTCATTAAAAATAAATGACTTGGAAGCTCGGAACTTAATGTTGGATTAAAATTTATAACATTAGAACATGAATTATAACATTAACTCCTCTTAAAAGGCAAATATGAAATGAAAAAACACCTCTTTGAGCAAAAAAACTTAATCAGAATCACTGCTTTTTGGAAAACCAAAAACCTCTTCCTCATCTTCACTCTCTCCCTCTTTTTTCCCTTCCTTCCCCCTTCCTCTTGCCTATCAACTTCATCCTCTTTGTCTTTCTGCTCTTTCCCTCTCTTCCCCTTTTCTTCCTACCTCCTTCCTTCTCCCTCCCTTCTTCTTTTTCTTCCTTTCTTCTTCCATCTTCCTCCTTCTCCTTCCATTCTTTCTCCTTCCATCCATCTTTTCTCCTTCCATCTTCTCCCCCCCTCCCTTCTTCTTTTCCTCCCCCCTCCCTCCTTCCTTCCTCTCCTTCCCTTTCTCACACACAGGAAGGGGAGGGGGGCTATCTAGTCGCTTTCACAGCATAATTTCTTTATCTAACTTTTAAAAAACAGTGTGCAAATCAAACGAGATTTTCGTAACCTGCGAAGCACCAAGTTATATTATGTTGTTACAAATTCGCAGCTACTCCATTCTTTCTGATAGGGAACTACATTTCCCAAGATGCCTCAGGTCCTCAAAGCGCTGAACGCAGCTTTGCAATTGACTCCAGCGAGGCCTGGCAGCCGCCGGCTGGGGTGGTTGTCAGGGCGATGCGGAGCGGACGCGCCGTTTGTTACTGCTTCCAGCAATCAAGACGGAGAAGGGAAGCGACTGAAACGGACGCTGGCCTCGCTCTCCTGCTGCGGCTTCTGTTTCAGTAGGGAAGAAAACTTCCTTTCGCTTCCCGAATTTGACTGGGTCCCGGGGCTTCTGCCAGGCGGCAGAAGCCCGGGAAGCGAAAGGAAGTTTTCTTCCCTATTGAAACAGAAGCCACAGCAGGAGAGCAGGGCTGCTGCCGGCCGTTTCACCTTGCGCAGCGAATTTGACTGGGTCCCGGGCTTCTGCCACCCGGAGTATCGGCGTATAACACGCAGGCAGGGTTTAAGCTTGCAATTTTAGTTTTAAAACTGCGTGTTATACGCCGATAAATACGGTATTTTATTGCTCTGGGAATTTTTGACAAGGGAGTGCTTTTTTTAAAAACTGCTTTGGTAATAAATAAGGCTAGGAGCTTATTGTGCTATTCTTGAAAAGGATTTACAAGTGGGTTATAAAATATATAAGGAACTGCCAAAATAAATATACTGTGGCTTCTTGTGGTTGTGAAAATAGGAATGTGCCAAGCTCATTGTTTTTTGGATTTCCTCCCTTCCAGGCAATTTCAGGCAGCCCTCACAGATCTGCGGGATGCAATAAAGTTGTGCCCTGGAAACCAGGAAATCAAGAGACTGCTAGCTCGAGTTGAAGAGGAGTGCAAACAGCTCCAGAGGACACAGCAACAAAAGCAGCAATATTTTCAGGCGATGCAGCCGAGCAATGACTCTGACTATGAGGGTGAAGTACTTGTGCAGGATCACTTCAGCCTGGAAGAGATAAAAGAGGAGGAATTTTTATATGAACAGGAACCTGGCCCAGCTAGGCCAAGATTGCCACTTTCCCAGGCTTCTTTATCTTGTAGCAGAAACCCTCAGGAAGGTACCCAGCAGAAATTTAGGCCTGTATCTCCTCCAAACAGAGCAAGCAGTGCATATATGCGAGAGCCTGGCTTGTCTGTGCAGTCCACGAAACAAGCTCAGATAGTAAAAACCAATCAGCACCTGAATTCTGCCCAGGCTGGAGCAAGACTTAGTTCTAGTCAGTCTGGGACAAAGATTCAGCACCTCCAGTATCTTCCTCCAAGCCCTGTGGCTTCCAGACACCATATGACTCCAAACAATAAAGCACTGCATTTAGATGGGGCACACACGGTATCAGCAGGCAGTAGCTGTGCACTTTTCAATGAAAGATTAACAGCTGGCCAGGTTCCCTACTTGCAGCATTGTGACAAAGGATCTTCTTTCATGAGTAAGTCCAAAACACACGAGAAGCTGGCTGTGCATCCTCCTCCATCGTTAAGTCAAGGAACCGGTGAATTAAGGCAGCAAAGTAGTGCCAGTTTACTTTCTGTCAACATGGCACCTTCCAGCTCAACAAGCAGCTTGTCTTCTAGCAGCAGCTTTTCTGAGTGCATGGCGGGACAAAACCTCGACACTCGACTCAAGGAGAACAAAGCTGGGCTTGGTCAGAGTGGAGCAGCCGAACCCCGGTCCCGCAGTATTCCGTTCATGGGCATCATGGATAAAACTGTACGCTTCCAACAGCAGCAGATGAACCCCGCAAATCGCAGTTGGCACAGCCAGGCTCCAGAAGGGGTCCTGAAGAGCTCTGGGACAACTTTATCTGCAAGCTGTGAGTTTTCTTCCAAAACTGCAGCAAGCAACTCTGCAAATCAGGGTTCATCTTTCTCTTCCTCTTCCCTAATAATAGGAGACAATCTCCAAAATGGAACTCAGTCTAAAGAACTGGAGGAACTAAAGCACCAAGCATCTGCCGGCCCTCAAGATCACAGGATAGGTAAGCCAGTGGCTCATTTATATCAGGAAGCTCTCTCCAAACAACATTCTCAGCTAAGCAAAGACATTCATTCAAGTCACATCACTTCTACAAAACCAAAGCGATCTTTTGTAGAATCTAACGTATGATTCTGTTGGAAATTAATAACAGGGATGAACCGTGGCTTTTGGTTGTAAAACGTATGGCAATAGTGGCATATAGGTTACTGCTATTAATCATATTTTAGGGAGTGTATCACAAAAATGTGATCTTATAGCTGCAATATGAACATTAACCCAGCTATCCTTATTGTTTTTTTTTAAATATGTTCTTAAAGTGTTTGTTAACACAGTTGAAAAGTTCCATCATTTATGCCAAACCTTGCAAGTCTGGATGTACGCGGCCTGTGGCAGTATAGCAAACTAATTTTTCTTTTAAAAAAATTATTTTACAAATCTGCAGTCCTGAAACTGCAGTGGTATATACAGTCACCGGGGACTAAGTGTCAATGAACATAAGTATAATTTACTTCTCAGACTATAGGATTGTGTTGTAAAACTCACTTTGTTCGGTCATGTATATTGTTTATTGTTTAAATTTGATTAATTGGTTCCGAAGGATGGAACCCACAGAACCTTTACTTTTGTCAATTGAGTATTTTCTTAGAAGGAAGATTGACTGTTATTCTCCCACTTTTATAAACCTGGCAAAATATAACTTATATCATCTCTACAAATATTTCAGCAGTGATATTTTATTCCATGCAATCGAGGCTGTCTATCATTATTGCAAGGCAAGAAGAAAATTTTTGCATGCATTTTATTCAACATCTTTGTTATTGCACTGAGTCATATGATAAGTTGACAACATACAATCAGCACTTTACATAGTTTATCTAAACATCTTTTGAGGTGTTATATCAGAAAAACAAAGAGAAATACAGGTCATAGAGTATTTTTTTTAGAACATCTAAAATCTATTTGAGGGAGAAGCTTACATAAAGGCCATTGATACGTTCCTCAATATGCAGTAGGAAATATCTATTTAAATTACAAATTGTTCTTGAAGAGGCACATTTGTAAGGATGTTCCTGTAAGTAATAAAGGCTGGTTGTATAAGCTGGAAAATTCTGTAGCCCCTTTAACAAATTATTTCCATATGTATAGAATATATGTTACGTTATAACAACATCACACATTTTTTTTTAAAAAAGCATTCAAAAGTCTGTTTTGGAATGACTTAATCTATTCTGTAGCTTATTTATTGTTTATCTTGGTATTTGTACAATCTTATTCTCTTGTTCTGTAGATCTATTTTTTGCACAGCTACTGTATTTTTCTCTTATTAAATAAAAGATTATTAATATAGTTTATGGTTCAGTAATGCAGTTTTACAGCACAACGTTGAGAAGTCATCACTAATGCAAGCTTAATTAGGATCCATTTCAAATGTAAAATATATGAACCACCTGCATGGATTACTTCTCTCTTCCAAAAGTTGTTGAAACACAGGTGAGTGTTTGTAGATCAACTCAACTGCTGGTTTCCATTGAGTTGACAACTATTCCATGCCAAACCTTTGGTTGAATTGTCAACTTTCTATCTAGGCTGCACATCTGGAAAGGCACTGAAATAGGAGTGTACTGCAAAGTTATAATTGATCATGAGATACCCTTTTAATTAAACTATGCCATGGTCTGGGTAGTTTTTAACTTCATTCTGGATCATAGTCCTCTGAAGACTGTAACAGCTAATAAAAGGAACATGGTTTCAGGGCTGGTAGCAAGCAGTAGTAATTCTGCCATTAACACTTACCAGGTCACGCAAAATCTAGTAGCACTGGGTCATGCCAACTCAGAACTGGAAAACTAACGTCAGGTTCTTGCTCTTTGTGCTAACTCTTTCTGAGCTCAACAAAACATGGCACCAGACCCATCTCACAAAAGTATTTGGAAGAAGGTTGGGCAAGACAGGCAAGTCTTTTGATCCCAAAGATCAAGCACCTATTGCTCTCTGTCAGGGCCACGGTATGCCTACATTCTTCGGAGTAAACAGGAACGTAAGTACATATACTCAGAGATCCAGGACAGGGACAGAAAAACATGTATTTCTCTATGGTCTCAATTCTGTACTTCTGGTCTACTATGGGCTGGGCCCAGGAGTGTTTGGGAAGCTCTGATATCCAAATCAATCTACAGAGCACAATCTATTACAAGCTATTTATACTCTCTTGAAATTAATAAAACATACTTTCTATCCCATGCATACTTAATCAAAACCACGTCCTATGTCATAGGAATCCATTTTAACATAATTATCACTGCAACTAGGATTTCATTCAGTAACAGACACTTAAATCATTTGTAACACTCAATAGCTGACATTTGTCAAGGATCAAAGTACTTGAGCTAATGTTATCAGTTACCCCATGGTTAAAAAAAAAGTGTACTGTATCAACAGGATGCAGTTCACCATTGAAATGTTTTACATACCTTTAGATTCATTTCCTCTAATTTGAAAAAGAAGATGAAAGTTTTTAAGGTGCTTGCTTTTCATTATATTCCGGATGAGTTTCCAACCAGCGATTAATAGCCATTTTTAGGGTTCGGTTTGGGGTGAGTACAAGTCTCTGAAGAGAAAGATTCGTCATTGGACTAGAACGCCGTTTTTTAATTATCCAATTTTCTATTGCTTCCTTCTCATAGGAGTAGCCATCTAAAGAAAGAAACAAGCATTCCTGAAGAGAGTCGTGTTCTATAAATCATACCTTAAAGCAAGCTATCTAGCCTATTCAGATAGGAAATGGACCAACTTTGTATCAATAGACACAAATGATTTCTAAAAGAAATCAGTATGAACTTGGTAACTTCATCCACAATAAGAATCTATTAATGTACAGATTAAAAGATTAATACAATGTAGAAAATTTCATTAAATACATTTTAATGTTACACAAAATCATTCAGCAGCAGTGCTTGAAGTGACAAAGTGTCATGTCTTTCACATCTTTCACAGCCACACTGAAGGCTCCTGCTGCTTTGGCAGCAATTCAGACTGGAAGTGCTGTCTGACTAGTCATTCATATTCAGACGCTGTGAGGCGGCTCCTGAAGCAGCCATGCAGAGCTTTTGAAAGGCCCCAGCATGGCAAACTGATACAAATAGCTTTGCACTGCCATAATACATACATCTATACCAAGCTGGGATCAGGTATGCTGGCTCAATATGTGGAGGGCCCCTATTGCAGAGAACTATGCTATGTGAGAAGGCCTTTCTTGGCCATTTCAATGCTTGTTTTGCAGTCTCTGGACTGTATCTTCACGTACTGAAATTATCTTCACTGCAGTACAAAACTCAGTCCTGTGTATTATACTTGTAGATGACAGCCTCATTAAAGGCTACAATTTTTATATACCAGAACGACATTTTTATAATTGTAGGCAAAGCCTTTTGCCCCAAAATATAAACAAATGCAATTTTGACAAAAATTGAGATTGCACAAGATTTGATAAAAATCCATTCTCAATATTGCCAAATAAGGATATAAACATATGGAATACTGAAGGAACTTGCAAATAAAATATTTTCCATGTATTTTAAACATCATTCAATTTTACATGGCTACAACCACTTGTGGGGCAGAACGTAGGTTTTAGAAATAGAAATGGCTTAATTTCTTTTTGTTTAAAGCTTTACAACAGGGGTCCCCAACAGTGGTGGGTTTCTATTTTTTTTACTACTGATATGCGCATGCGCAAGCTCACGTGCACGACACTTTTGTGCATGCATAGAATGGTGGCGCCTCCCGCCGGCACTATTACCGGTCCACCCGATCCGGGCCAAACCGAGAGCAACCCACCTCTGGTCCCCAACTCCTGGGCTGCGGCCCACTACCAGGCTGCCGCCCATTCGGAACTGAGTTGCGCCAGTGGCAGGTGGCACATGCACATAGCCCCACTTGTGCAAATAGTGGGCACTGACACAGCCCCACTTGCATGAGCCAGATGCAGCTGCTCAGAGCCCCACTCGCATGAACAGGTGCTGGCACTTGCAGCCCCACTGGTCCAAAAACATCTTCGTCCCCCCACACCAGGCTGCCAACTCAGAAAAGTTGGGGAACAAGACTTTAGAAAGCCACTATGTAAACTTTAGAAGGTTGGCATACAAATAATTTGTATGAAGCAGTTTTGTATACTCGGATAATGAGCAATTAAACTAGCATTTATAATTTTGTTCAGAGAATTTTTAAAGTTTGCATACTATACTGGTAATTTTTATATTGTTTTTTTTTAAACTTTATTTTATATTGCTGTTCTTTTTAAACACTATTAACTTGGAACATTTTTCTTTATAATGTGACTACAGAACTTTTTCCAGAAGTAGCAAAAAGGCAGTGATCATTTGAATATATACACATCTCTTCAACAAACTAGATAGAAATAAACTGAATCTCTCCCTTTCTCCCTGTTTGTGTGAGAGAGAGTGGGGGGGGGAGGGAGAAATATAAATGTATAGTATTTAAATAATAGGTGTAGTAGTTAAATATAGCAATATCTATTTCACTGTTTTAAGATAGCGCAAAAATTAAATGAAATATATCTGAACCTCATACCTTATAGTCATTCATCAGACAATATGAATATTTTCTCATCTGGAAATCTGATTTCCATGAAATTAAAATAACGGAATAAACAAGTGTCACTAAACATTTTGTACTGATGGATAAACACATCTCACTCTCTCCTGGTTTGCTAAAAGTGAGCCAGAATTCTCAGTATGCGGAGTCTGTTACTTTAATCCTGAGTTTAAAATTAATTTCCAAAAACTCATCACAAAGCTGTCAAAAAATAATCAAAACTGCTACAGAGAGTCCCTTGTGTCCTAAGCTTTTCATGTATAAAACAGAAGCACAAAGTTGTGACGTGACTAGGAGATAAATGCATTTACCAGGCGATATTCAGTTCTGCTAAGAAAAAGAAATAATGTATAAATGTACTGCCAATTTTTGCAGAAGATGTTGCCACATAGACTTTCCAAAGAATTTAGAAATCTGTAATCTACTTTCCCTCACCTTCCTTTTGAAATAAGAATGAAATAATAATATGCTGCATTCAGATATGGCTTTCCTTAATGCAGGCATCAAGAATGTGGGCTTTCAAAGGTGGGGTCTCCATTTCCATCGTGCTTAGCTACAATAGTTATTTTTCAGGAAGATTTCTTTGGTATAACTTCATATGGCAACCCAGCCAATAATTGAAAACCTGTATTGTCATTGTACATCATGTACAGCAGTAGTCCCCAACCCCCGGTCCGCGGACCGGTGCCGGGCCGTGGAGTACCTGGCACCGGGCCGCGCAGCGGCCGGGGGCCATGATCGCTGCAGCGGCCGGGGGACATGATCGCTGCAGCGCAAAGGCTCCTGGGCCGTCGCGAACAATGCCCCCCCACCCCTGCGCGCGCTCAGCGGGCCACGGTAAAATTATCAAAGGCTGACTGGTCCGCGGCGATAAAAAGGTTGGGGACCACTGATGTACAGTATACAATTAAATTGGTTTAGCCTCTACTCGTACAGTCCATCAATAAACATGACTTGGGGCAGCTAACAAATTAAAAGCAGAGTAAAATCAATAACCAACATTTTAAATAGCATAAAATAACAGCAGAAGACTTTCGCTGCATCCCACAATTGATACAACCAGGAACTGGGCTCATCCTATATTATCAGGACTTCGAGCTTGACGGCAAAACCAGATCATTAAGGTCCTGTGAAAAGCCAGAAATTTTAGGGTGAGTTTGATCTCTGGGAGATGGTATTCCAGAGGGTGGGCAAGCAGTCTTTTTAATCCAGCCAGATGGCACACCCTTGCAGACAGGATCTGGAGCATACCTCACCTGCTGGATCTAATAGGATGGGAAGATACCAATATGGAAGTTCACGGCTTCCTAATTCCTACTTCAGCAGAAATAACTTCCCAACCCATTCTGGGTTCTTTATTCCTCCAAAACTAATTACTGAAATTCATAGGGGCTTTGAGAATAAAGCCTGGCATGGTATCAAAGGCTGCAGTGGGTAAAATAAAATAGCTAAAAAAGCCATGCTTAACTTGTAAAACTGAGAATTCATTAATCATTCTCACATTTCTAAAATTAAATCCTTATTAACTTATTCAAATATCCTGAGGAATTATGAAGCATCTTGTTTTGATATGAGCCAAGGTGGCGCAGTGGTTAAATGCAGCACTGCAGGCTACTGCTAGATCAGCAGGTCAGCGGTTCAAATCTCACCGGCTCAGGGTTGACTCAGCCTTCCATCCTTCCGAGGTGGGTAAAATGAGGACCCAGATTGTTGGGGGCAATATGCTGACTCTCTGTAAACCGCTTAGAGAGGCCTGAAAGGCCTATGAAGCGGTATATAAGTCTACTGCTATATATCAAGTACTAATAGAAATTATTATTTTTTAAAGCAGCAGAAGTAGGGGAGAAGGCTCATGGTGCTGGAGAGGCAAGGCAGGCCCATTGAGTAGGTGCAGTGCAACAAGAGGAGGAGAAGGATGAGAGAAACAAAGTCTTAGCTCCTTTAACAGTTCAGTGTATTTGTCTGGGCCAAAAAGTGAATCAATTTCAATGATCCGGATTTTGCTTTGTTCAGGTCATTAATCCTCCTAGAATGGTCTGGTTAAATGTCTGA
Source organism: Thamnophis elegans (assembly GCF_009769535.1). Lineage (NCBI taxonomy): Eukaryota > Metazoa > Chordata > Lepidosauria > Squamata > Natricidae > Thamnophis > Thamnophis elegans. Next base: position 33,405,472 of record NC_045541.1, on the reverse strand, counting down.
GGCTTCATTCTGTCGATGAAGCAAAATTTAATTCCACTCTATGTATACTGCTACTAACAATCAAAATGTGTACTTACAGAAGGCAATCCAACCTAATCAAACCCAATACATTTTCCCAGGTATATGCATTACAATGTGTAAATGGCAGGCAAGTTTAGTACAGCAGATCGTCTTAGGATTTTCCACCGTCAGAGAAATGATGTTGTCAGCAACAGAGGACAGGGATTTTGTTGAACCTCTGACTTTGGGCAGAGCAAAATTCCAAGTAGAAATTAGGATAATTGAAAACCCCCATTATCATTTTAGCAAGTAGACTGGTTATCTGATATTAAACCCTCCCAATAGCATCACTTTTGTTCCCATATGCATAAGAAGGCATGGCCAGTGACCAGAATGAATACATGAGCCACAGGAATGTTTCTGTGAAGTCCTAAATATGAGCACCAAGAAGACATCACTCTTCTCACAATAACTTGCCTGGTCCACACACATCTGCTTCTGACCCTTGCAAGGCTGATTCTTTCATTAATACCAACAGTATTCTTCTGTTTCTTTGGTTTTGTTGATCCATGTAGAGTTGAGAGTCTTTTCTATTATTTTGGAAAGCCTGGGGTAACTGAATGATCTCAGGAATTGTAGCTTGCTTTTCATGTCCACATGTTCAAATTGGCTGCTGGCTCCAGAGGACAAACTTATTCCTGGTTTGTCCACTGTTTTTTGCTAGATAACACTAAGTGCTCACTCCAGCATTCCTCTTTGTGGCCCCCTTCCTATCTATCCTGGTCCCAAACATTCTGGGCCTTCCCCTCCTTGGAAATCAGCTGTTTCATGAAAAGCTCTGAGTAATCCTGATGAGTCTTAAAAGAAGATGTCCTCCATTTCTTTTACCTTATTCTTTATTAAGAAGACAAGTTTCCATTTGCAGTAGGTACAATTAAGATACCATTCTAGTATAAACAGTGCATTCCTGGCAGGTAATCACTGAAGATTCCTCATTTTCCCTGTAAGATCTGAGTTTGTCTTGTTCCTGCCCAGCTAAATTCCTTGGCCACTGTTGCTGGCTTGCTGGCTGGCTCTAGTCACAAACTCCTTGTTGCCTGATCTCTTCCTAGGAATGATGCCTGAGGGGTAACCGCTTGCTGACAAATGCAGTTCCAGCCACTAGCAGACACTTGATTACTGAGTCAGCTACATCTGTAAGTTCAGACTATGTACTCAGCAAACAAGCAAATCTACCCCCGGGCCAAGAATCCACAAAATCAGCCAAATGCCCCTCCTCTACCTCAGATCACCTTTGTAACTTGCAAGCTCCCTTACAAAATGTCTATGTTCCCATGTTATCGTGAGCTCTTATGTTTTTACAAACTTTATACATAATGGAGAACTGAACAGAATGATAGCCATTCCATAAACCTTTGCCAGAAGGATGCTGCTTTAGAGAAGCTAGGTTGACAGATAGTTTACATGATTAAAGGAATCTCCTTCCATTATTCAAACCTATCAGTGTTAACTGACAATCATATGTCCCTAGATTATATGTGATATTATTCTCTGAAGTATCTATGTATTCTATGATTATTGTTCCTATTGGTTTTATTATTTTAAAATGTTTTAATATTTTGATTATAGTATATATTTTTTGAATTGTAAGCCACCCAGAGACACTGACCGAGTTGGGTGGGAGAAAAGAAAAAAAGGAAAAGAAGGAAAGAGGAAAGAAAGAAGGAAGGAAGGAAGGCGGGAAGGAAGGACGGACTTAATTTTCAATGAAGCAGTAACTTGCATCCAAACATCTTTGAAATAGTAGGCTTGAGGACATACTCAAATGTGAAAGCTAAGTGTCCAGGCTTTCTAAAAAAATTTTTTAAAGAATGTTTATAAATTTGGGAACCAAGCAAGAGGTCCACATGCCACACTGAAAGAGCCAACATTCAAGGGAAACTTTTTGCTGTCCCTGCCATGAATTGTGGTACAATCTCCTCCCAAGCTTGCAAAAAACCCACCTAAAACCAGGAAATTTTCAACAACATCACAAACAGATTGGTCTCTGAGGCTCAGAATTATGCTGGCCAGATAAGGGATTAAAAGTCACTGGAATCCATTTGAGAACATTAAACCCATCCCTTAACTTTCAAAACAGTCAATTTAAACTGCAGGTAGTCCTCGATTTGCAACAGTTCACTTAGTGACCATTCAAAGTTACAATGGCTCTGAAAACTGAGTTATGACCATTTTTCACACAAGCATTGCAGCATTCCCATGGTCACATCATTTACATTTGGATGCTTGATGATTGACTCACATTTATGACAAAGCAGTTTCCTGGGGTCATGTTTTGCAACCTTCTGACAAGCAAAGTCAATGGGGAAACCAGATTCATTTAGCAACTGTGTTACTAATTAAACAACTGCAGTGATTCACTTAACAAATGTGGCAAAAAAGTCATAAAATGAGGCAAAACTCGCTTAATAAATTTCTCACTTACCAACATAAATTTTGAGCTCAATTGTGGTCGTAAGTTGAGGACTAGCTGTAATTCAACATTTTAAAAGAACAAACAGTATTTTTAAATCCAAAACCTGTTAATAATCAGGTATGAGAAAAGCTCCAGCTTCTGGCTTCACACAATTTTGCTTCAGAACTAATGAGATGTTCTTTATCTCCTTCATGCATCTTGGAAATGACATATGTGAACATTATGCAGTATTGGGCAGCCAGTTATACACATATCAAATGTGAACATAGAAAAGCCACCTATTGGAC
>NC_045541.1:30785209-30835209 GCF_009769535.1 Thamnophis elegans | reverse complement strand
GATGGGGTGAGCTCCCATCCACATCCCAACTCCTGTCAACCTAGCAGTTTGAAAGCATGCAAGTAAATAGGTATCACTTTAGTAGGAAGGTAACAGCCCTCTGTGACATAATGCTGGCCATATGAACTCCAAAATGTCCTCGGACAGAATTGACTCAATGGCCATGAAATAGAGAAGTACACTGCCCTCTATAGTTGGCAACAACTAGTAGAGTAAAATCCATAGGGATTCCTCTCCCTCCTGAGACTTAATCATTCAATTAACGTTGCTCAAAAACTATGGAGAAATTGCATTCGGTGGAATACAAAATAAATTAATTAAGGGTCCTGGATTTCTCTCCATTCTTCTGGATTTTTCTGGAGATTTAAATGGTTGATAATCATTGGCTTGAACCATTTCGATCAAGTGCTGAGGGAATCTAAGAAATGTTCTGGAACTTGGTTGGAAGGTTCCTCTCAAAAAAACATGAAATGACTTATAACACGTGGGAAGAGGTTCCTGCACAGATATTGGGAGACATAGGAAAAATGCCTTGGCGGGTCAGACCAATTGTAGAAGGTAACAGGAGGTGCCATCGGAGGCCACAAAAATGTTTTGCATGTCTTGCAGTACCTCTCCAAAAATGTTCATCGTTTTATAATTTGGAATATGTGGCATAAGGGATAAATAATTAAATACTGGCATGGAATCACATGTTCTGCATTTTTTGGCATTGGTTAATTTGATTTATATATAAATGAAATCAAAATTAGTTTTGAAGCCCTCTTACTTTGGGAGTTGCCAGCATGAAACTGAAAACAAACAAACAAACAAATGCAGTCTCTAACCCAGAATGGATTGGGCCCACTTCGTCTAATCTTGGCAGTGGAGGGTTTCAAAAATTGTTTGAACCTACTCTGTGGGTGTGGCCTCCTTTGTGGGAGTGGCTTGCTGCCCATGTGACTAGATGGGAGTGGCTTGCCACCCATGTGACCAGATATGAAGATGCCAACGACACTTGTCAGAACCACCTTAAATTACCTCACGCACAGCACTGGCATGCATAAGAATATGATGTAAACTTGTTTTTTAAAAGGCATCTTTGGTTTGCGTTAAAACAACTTCAACACACGCAATGTTCTGATTGCACCACAAATGCAGTAGTCATCCTTACCTTTCACAGAGGCACTGAGTTTTATAAATATGAGCATGATAGTGTAGAACAAGGACCAGTGGTGGGTTTCAAAAATTTTTGGAACCTCTTCTGTAGGTATGGCCTGCTTTCTGGATCCACTGGTGGAACCTCTTCTAACCGGTTCGGTAGATTTGATGAACCGGTTCTACCGAATAGGTGCGAACTGATAGGAACCCACCTCTGAATCTTGGTCTTTCTTCTACTCACTACCTGGCCAGCCTTTAATGGAAGATTCTGGAGATTTAACCAGCAACCTTTTGGCTGAAAAAAAAATCCCTGAAGTATTGGGTGAGCAATTTCTGAAAAATAGTGCAACCTGCAGATCCAAAACCTCTGCTACGAAACTGCAAGACTACATGGCCACCACAGCAGTTTAATAACAAGGCATTAAACCCCTCCCCTTGCATATGCTTAAGATAAAGGTAAAGGTTCCCCTCGCACAGATGTGCTAGTCTTTCCTGACTCTAGAGGGCGGTGCTCATCTCTGTTTCAAAGCCAAAGAGCCAGTGCTGTCCAAAGATGTCTCCATGGTCATGTGGCCGGCATGACTAAACACCAAAGGCCTACGGAGCGCTACTACCTTCCCACCAAAGGTAGTTCCTATTTTAATACTTGCATTTTTTACATGCTTTCGAACTGCTGCGTTGGCAGAAGCTGGAAAAGTAATGGGAGCTCACTCCATTACACGGCGCTAGGGATTTGAACCACCAAACTGCTGACCTTTCTGATCAACAAGCTCAGCATCTTAACTACTGAGCCGCCACGTCCCTAACACATATGCTTAGTAGTGGAGAAAATGTAGGGAATGTGAGAAAGGAAATGGATTGGCTACCTACCAGTGCCAGTGGTGAGATAGACGATATTACCAGGGTTCCAGCAAATGAAATTCTGCTGCCTTTCTCTAGCTCACAGCTCTTGCTGCTTTCTGTCTACCTAATCCTGGAATGGAGCAGTCTCCTTGCTAGATACCAAATGAAGATGTCCTTAATCCAGGCTGCCACCCAGTATTGAAACTCTGGCAAGGCTGCAGGCAGATGGGCTGATCTGCCTATGCTTCTATTATCTAGCACATCTCCAATAGGTTGTGCCTGCAGGTTCGGCCATAGGCTCTATGTAGAGCAGCTGCTTTTCAAGCAGATGGTCCCCCAGTACAGCCCTGGCATCACTCATTTGAAAGGGGTTCAATAACAGGATATAAATCTGAGGTCTTTGTGAGCTGCTGCCAGTTAGATTTGACAGTACAAGTCTGTTGGCCAGTAGCCAGCCTGGTTCAAAGGCAGCTTCCAATGTTCATCTTGGGCCAAGGCCACCATAGCCTGCCAATGGCATTCTGGGCATCACACTACCAAAAATAAAACAGAACTAGGACAAAGGATTGAACCTGGATGTCCATTTGCAATGCAATTAACATTAAACGAACTGCCACCTAGGAATCGTTTTAAGGAGAGACCTTCAAAATATTTTAAAGGGCATAACAATAAAAATGTCACCTGCATTGTTTTGAAACCTCGTTCTCACCTTTACTCCTCTAACAAATAGCCTTTTCTGCTCTCTGTCCTATTGAAGCCAACAATCTGGTGTCAACTTTAGAAGGGGCCCTGGGACCCACAAAATGCCCAATGGCTTCAGGTTGCGCAGCATAATGTCAAAAGTGGCTTCTCTTCTGCTTTAGAATGATGTATATTCCCTGCCACTCAATCAAGGTAATTTCATAGTTTGTTAAATGAAATATTTCATCTTCCTCGACATCTAAGCTCTTTCTTTTGCTGCTTTGAGTTTCTGACTGGGGACTCAATGTCAGAATTCTTGACCACCATTCCTGCTCTCTCTCTCTCTCTCTCTCTCTCTCTCTCTCTCTCTCTCTCTCTCTCTCTCACACACACACACACACACACACACACACACACACACACACACCCCTCCGCTCCAGTGCTGTTCACCCCACTAAAAAAACACAACGGTATTCAATGGGATTCATTTTAATTTTTAATTCTCTCTGCACACATTGTGAAAAGGCAGGGAAGGAAAGCTAATCTTAACACACTAGAGAAGCTTTGATAACGGCGATTTGATAACAGCTCTGCCTTACAAGAAAACTGGAGTACCTGTTTATCCTTCTCTCCATTATCAAGTTCCATTAAGGAGAGAATGATGATCAAACATGCCAAAGTTGGAGATAATATATTGGTAGCAAGATGTTGCGTTTAGCAGAATCAAATTGCCTGCCTTGGAATATATAAACTTCTCCAAGCTCTCCAATCTCCAGAGACAAATTCCTTTTTGCTGTTTCCCAAATGGGGTAAGTTAATATCATATTAAAAAGGTAAAGGTTCCCCTTGTACGTATGTGCTAGTCGTTCCTGACTCTAGGGGGTGGTGAGGGGGTGGTGCTCATCTCCATTTCAAAGCCAAAGAGCCAGCACTGTCCAAAGAAGTCTCCGTAGTCATGTGGCTGGCATGACTAAACATCAAAGGCTCACGGAACGCTGTTACCTTCCCACCAAAGGTGGTTCCTATTTTTCTGCTTGCATTTCTTTTACATGCTTTCGAACTTCTAGGTTGGCAGAATCTGGGACAAGTAACAGGAGCTCACTCTGTTACATGGCACTAAGAACTTGAACTGCCAAACTGCCGACCTTTCTGATCGACAAGCTCAGTATCTTAGCCACTGAGCCACCACATCCCTTTATAATATCACATTAGGAGAGAGCAAATTCTGATGTACCATTAGGCAAGACAGAGAGAGATAAGGAAGGGAAGGGAAGAGTTTCTTTTTAATTCCATCTCGTCAATCCTCTTCATGTGCATGCAAGTTGTATATCAGGGTTTCCCAACCTTCATAACTTTAACTTGTGGAGTTCAACTTCCAGAATTCCGCAGTCAGATTTTCATTTTCCACAAATCTTAAATTTGTCAAGGTTGGGAAACCATTTTGTCAACACTGTAGGAGGAAAAGACTGTTAGTGTGAGGTAACAAAAAATCAGAATTCTATGACATGCCCACAAATTGTGAGTCTTAGCTGGATGGTGGCATCATAGAAAGCAGGTGGATAATGACAAAATGAAACAAAAGTAGGGAAATTGAATTATTTTCCATAGTTGTTAACTAATTGTCCTAAGATAACTGGCTGAACAATTTCTTACTCTCACAGTGGGTGGATGTTTATGAAGCTTTGCAAACCTCTCTCTATACTTTGAACATACGGAAGGGATAGTGTGCTTGTACTCTTCAAAAATGGGGGCTCCACCAGGAATAGCTGTGCTATCAGGATAGACTATATCAATCTTTCTGTCCACAAACTATTATTAAGGCAATAAATAAATTGGGGCTTGTCCTAAGCCCTTAGATGGTTGCAGCACCTGGAAAACTTCAGCAGATTTTGAAAAGAAAAAACACTTTCAAAGAGACAGTTCTCCATACTTGGACATGGCTAGTTTAGAAAGTTGAAAAACTACTTCTAGTTGAGAAAATCATATGGGACAGTGTCAGTGTGCCCACCTGCATTGAGCCTGACTTTACAGGGTATTTTCTTTACCTCCACTCCAAACGGTGCCGCTGGAAATGATGCCGAAAAAGCTAGTTGGTGACAAACACAGGCGGTGGCCATTCACTCAGGAACCTGCTAAGGAAACTTCCTTGCATCAAATTCCTTTTTTTTGAAAATTCACCCACCCACCCCGCTTAGTCAATACACAGGGAAATAAAAACAAAATGGATGAGGAAGAGCAATTCGCTCCAAGCATGTCTCTCATCTTCGCTGGCATCTGGAAGAAGATTAGCAAGGCAGCCTGGATAAAGAGGAACACGTGTCTGAGCGGCTGTCAGCAGTGATGCCAGCTGAGAGCCCTGCGGGAAGCCTGTCGGACGCCCCTGGAGGAAAGGGCTGCTTCCCAGGACACGTGCTTGAACCCAAGGCACCCAAGAAGGATGCCATACAAACTTAAGTCAGCTCAAAGGCTTTTGTCCACCCCGAGTGAGAAGCACATTGCATTTGACAATACAGCTGCCATTTTAAACCTCAGGGGTTTTTAATCGTATAAATAATAGACTTCAGGAAAGGAAAAGGAGAGAAGGGACAGAGAAGTCTGCATTCAGATTACTATGAGGCACACCGATGGCCAAGTTTTGTTAAAAGGTAACCCCATGTCTTTGCACTAGGTGTTTAACTCCATGAAAATACACTACAGAGCTCTGGAAGTTTCCTCATTTTGGCTATTAAAAGAACATGCATCCGTGCCGGTAATGTAAACTATGAAATGCAATCTGTTAGCAAATTTTAAAAGGCTACATTTCCCCTTAACCATTCATTTCATCTCTCCCTCCCTCCCTCCCTCCCTCTCTCTCTCTCTCTCTCTCTCTCTCTCTCTCTCTCTCACACACACACACACACACACACACACACACACACAAGATGTATTGATGATGCTTGCTTCTCTGCTACATCAGAAATTTACTCTGGTCCTAATTTTATAACCTGTACTTTTTGACAAGTGGAAAATACGCCCTGAGTTTAGCATCAGAATTTAGACCAGGAAACCTGAATGCACCCTTCTCATTAAGGCTGATTTCAGTACATATTTGTTTCTTTGTTTGTTTTCTGGCTTTATTATTTTTACAGATAATCCAAGGGGGGCAAATATATCCAATTTCCTCCCATAGCCCCCACAACAACAACCCTGTGAGGCAGGGGTGCGTTGCTGCCAGCATTACTGCCACTTTGGTGTGCAAAACTTTTTGCTCCTCCCCTCTTCCTTCCTTCCTTCCTTCGTCCTTCCTTCCCTCCTCCCTCCCTCCTTCCTTCCTCCCTCCCTCTTTCTCTCCCTCCCCCCTCCTCTCTCTCTTTCTTTCTCATATGTCATATCATATATGGACTAGCAATATATATTACCATGTTTCCCCAAAAATAAGACAGGTTCTTATTTTCTTTTGACCCCCAAAATAAGCACTTGGCCTTATTTTGGGGGAGGTCTTATTATTTTTGAGGTGCAGGAGGATGGCGAGCCTGGTCACCTCATGGCTGCTGCTGTATTACAATATTTTGGGGAGGGCTTATTTTTGGGGAGGGCTTATTTTAGCACATACGCTCAAAAGCCCAATTGGGCTTATTATCCAGGGAGGTCTTATTTTCAGGGAAACTATAACATTCCACCTAGATTAGTAAAACATGATAAAAGATCTGTGTTCAAATACCAGTGTCTATAGGCCATCTAACCATTGAAGAGTAACATTGTTTATATTTTAAAAAAATCAGATACTGGACCTGTATAGGCCCTCACTAACAGCTGGCCACGGTGTGATCTACAGTTTGAAGTGGGACCTGAAATACACACTGAAGGGAAGACACTATGCTCCATTTATATAGTGAGTACAGGCAAACACTGTGTGAGGTGTGACTCTTCCCAGATTTAGTAACATTAACTCACAAACCAAAAATAATTCTCATTTCCTTTCGCTACTAATTCCCCTAGGTAGAAGATGAAACCTGCAACCAGATTTGGAGAAAAACGTCTCACATACCTTGTAGGTGTCAACCATTCCATTTTGCCTGATAGCCAACCTGGTGGGAAGTTTATCGCTTCCCAGTTTGGCTCTCTGAAGGTGATACAAGGCAGAACTCCAAGATGACTGATTGTTGCGATAACAGAGGATAGCAGCTTGTCACATTCAGAACACCAAGTGAAAGCTGCAATTATCACCTGAACAATATGAAAAAAAACCTCCCCAAGAACCGTGTCTGCATTCGGGGTACATGATGGGGGAAGGGGAGGGGGTAAAGAAACGTTAGATAAAACAGAAAATCAGACAATTCCTTCTCAACTTCTCACAGTTGAGGACTGAGGGCTAATTTGTTCTCCTAATTCTCCCAAGGTTAATAAAAAATAAAGGAATTAAACATGAGGCAGACAAAATATGAGGAGCAAAGAAGGAAGAAAAACTCAGAGGCATAAAACCTAAATATTGGGAATGGATAAGAGGGGGTCCTGGCTTATCTCAAGAGGAATTCTTGACACTCAAAAATTACACATTGTTTTGTTCCCCTGCATGAGGCTAAGGAAGTTAGAGTTGGTATGGTGACAAAAAAAAAGGCTGTGCAGCATGAATTCTTCTCTCTGGATGTCCCAAAAGTGCTTTTTTTTTCAAGAGGCAACTGGACTGTTTTTTCATTGAGGATGTTTTGCTTCTCATCCAAGAAGCTTCTTCAGTTCTGACTGGATGGTGGGGAAGTCCAGTCAGAGCTGCAGAAGCTTCTTGGATGAGAAGTGAAGCATCTTCAAAGAAAAACCAGAAAGTCCAGTTGCCTCTTGAAAAAAAGCACCTTTGGGACAACCATGACTCAATGACTTGGAATCTCCATAGACATTCTCCTCTCTGGAGTTCAACTCTTCCATCAGTGACATTATGAAATGATGCTCTTGCCTTAAATCCAGAAATGGGCTTTCCATCTCAGCCTCATTGTCTTGTTCTTACCATCAAACATTTTCCATGGACCAGCTCCAACGATTTACGTTTTCTTCAGCTGTCATTACAAAGGAGTTGGGACAAAGCCTAGGAAGTCATAGGTTTCACTTCTTTGCCTAAGTGATCAAGGTCTCAGGATGCAGAGGATTTGTTTTCCAGCCACTTCACTTAGCCCTAGCTTTTTCAATGTGTCTTTATCGAGAATGAGATTACAGAATGCACTTAAAAATAAGAGCAGATCCTCCTCCTCTGGAATGACAGTTCAACATACAAACTGAGGGAGCGGAGAACCAACCTGGGAATTTTAAAGCAAGTAGAAGACAAGCCAGATCAACAAAGGCATTAAAAAAACAGCAGGTGCCTCTGCCAAGGCTTGAAAACAGAAGACGGCGTTTCTAGAACTTTGATTCAGGCAAGTCCATTGTTGCTTTCTCCCCCGCTTGATCTCTCTCTCTCTCTCTCTCTCTCTCTCTCTCTCTCTCTCTCTCTCTCTCTCTCTCTCTCTCTCTCCCTCCATCCCCCTGCCTCCCTCCCCCCCTCTCTCAGAAGTAACATCTATCTAAATGGCATGTTGAGCAGAAAGTGGATTATTTGATGCAATAAACTATTCTAAGGTTTTTACAGATACTGAAATTCCCATTTCAACTCACAATATTACTGTTAAACCCTACAGCCTCTCAAAGGATGCTGAATTAATTCTATACCATATCTAATAACTGATGCAAAGACACTCAACGTTTCTTACTGGAAAAACAGAACACTTCAATGGAAGAATGGCTAACCCACATGCTTTTGAGTTTTAGAATAACTATTTACCTAAGAAGCAAATCTGACACAGGTTTCAGCTCAAACTGTGGAAGCCACTCTTAGACCTAAAGCGTGAATTGGTACTGCATTCAAAATTGGAGTTCATCTCTGCCATAGATAAATGTAAAATCTATATTTCAATTTTATGGGATACCTAAATCAGATAAAAGCTTCTTCAGTTAACTTGAGAGCCACTGGAAGTTCTTTGAGCAGTGTATTCAGCTGCTCTTGTTCTTGTTCTTATGCAACATTCCTTGTATTAAGGAGCCACGGTGGTGCAGTGGTTAGAATGTAGTATTGTTGGCTACTTCTGCTGACTGCCGACTGCCTGCAATTTGGCAGATCGAATCTCACCAGGCTCAAGGTTGACTCAGCCTTCCATCCTTCCGAGGTGGGTAAAATGAGGACCCAGATTGTTGAGGGCAATATGCAGACTCTGTAAACTGCTTAGAGAGGACTGTAAAGCACTGTGAAGCAGTATGTAAGTCTAAGTGCTATTGCTATTGTTAATGTGATTAGTCTCAATTTACAATAGCAGTTGGGACAGGGATTATTAGTCATAAAGTGTGATATCACATAACTGTGATACACTTAGGGACAGCAGTTCTGGCTATCCAAGTTGCCATCATTGCATAAGGATTGTGTTGGCTGTTAAGTGAAGACCTCATGTAACTGTGACCTCCAACTCCCTGCTGGCTTCCATACATTGATTTTATTTGTGGTCAGGGAAAATCTAACATGTCTTATGATGTTCTAATCGCAGACCAGGCACCAGCCATGGATGCTGCAACTCTGAAGGCCTGTCAGAAGTCCCTGTTCTGATCTAGGCTTCCCCAGCAGCACAAAGCCAAGTTCTCATCCCGATAAACCCCTTTTATTTAATTTACAGTGAATTCCTCTCCAGCAAATTCCCAGCCCATAGTCTTTCAAGATAGTTCATAATTATCAACTTTTATCAGGCTTAGAGAGTGGCCAGACCGATATCTTTCAGACACCGCAATACTTGGCAAGAATGCAGGAATGAACTAATTGTCTCCTGCAAACACCCCTCCCCTTTTGTTCTTCTTTTATTCCCTATGGGAGGGACCATTCACCATCCACCTGTGGCCTTACTTCCAAGTCAACCCTTGTTCCTTAGCTGTCCCCTTCATCTGGCAACTCTGTGCATTGTACACTGGGAACAGGCTCCAGCTGTTTGTCTGACTCACTGATGTCTGACTCTGAAGGCAGCTGATAACTATCAGACAGCCCTGGCCCCATCTCTGCTTCTGACACCCCATCAAAGCCTTCCCCAGACTCCAGGACTGGCCCATGTTCCTCCCCAACCTCCTCACTGTCCAAATCTTCTACCAGTTCCTCTGACTGCTGGCGGACCACAATAGTCCCTTCATTTAGTGCTAATGTATGTGAACAGTCACTGAACAAATGGGCATAACCCTACCTGTATCTCCCTTTCCTGTTTGCAAGTATATTTATACTTAGCCTTATTTTAAAAGGATGATTTCTTAAGCAGAACTAATGTACAGATGAATAGTTATTTACTCAAACCACTCAACTATAGTTCTCTCCTGACTAGGATAATGAATTGAGGACTGGACAGACACTTGTGCAACCATCTTTTCTGGCTTGCTCCATCAGTTTAAAATTTTACAACCAGCCAGAGAAATGTGGATATTTTACTCATTCCTTGGGATACAAATCTGTTCATTTTACTTCTAGCAAATAATTTCACTTTTATAGGGATGGGAAATTAAAATCAAGAGATGATCCTTTTGCCTGAAGCTATTCTATAAATTGATGGCTGCATTGAAATCCAAGGAGGAATCTTTAATTTCGAAATCTAGCAAGCCCAACAGTTACCACAACTGCAACATTGATTCTTAATATACTTACGCATCTTCTTATGAAATGTATTCCCTGATTATAATTATTTGATTTGGCAAGAGACCGGAAATGTGCTTTATATCTGCATTTATCAGTAATTTAGTTATTGGTATTAGCAGAACTATAGTAATGATGACAAGAAATATATTCTCCCGAAAGCTTAATTGTGCTCCCTGACAGTAGCAGAATTGGTTTGTGGTTTCAATTGATGGAGAATCCAGCTTGCCTTCCCCCCTATGTTCTCTCTCCTATTGTAGCAAGCCATGCTGGTTTCAAAGAGCCCCAAAGAGAATATTCCTGACATTCAAGTATCAGCAATTGTGTAGAGCAGGGGTGTCAAAGTCAAGAACTGGTGGCCAGATCCAGCCCACGGGGTACTTTGATCTGGGCTGTGGGGCCACCCTGGAAACAGCAAAGGACCAGCTTGCAGTGCTTCTGCCAGTGAAAACAGAGCTCGAGTGGGCCACATGCAGCCCTTCCTAGCTACATTTTCACTGGCAGAGGATTGCCGAAGGCTGTGGCAGCCGAAAACTGAGCTTGGGAACCCGTTTTCTCTGGCAGAACACTTGGACCAGAGTGACAGGTGTCCCAACACAAGTGACATTGAGCTGGCCACGCCCAACCCAGCCACAACCATCCCGGCCCCCAGAGGTCAAACAAAACCCTGATGCGGCCCTTAATGAAATTGAGTTTGTCACCCCTGGTGTTGAGTGTAGACCGAAGGAGTGTGGAGGAATATCATAGCAAGCATGAAGACTAAAAGAAATGCTATAAAAGCTTTTGAAGTGGGAGATTTTCTGGGGGTGTTATTTTTTTACGATTTTGAAGTTGGGGAAGATGAATATGTTCAGGCATATGGAGCATGGAACAAGAGATGAGTCAAAACTCACCATCAGGAAAGTATTAGGTAGCTTATAGAATGGTGTCTCAATAACCAATCCACACTGAATCGAGATTTCTGCAGGAAAGTATTGTGAAGGTTTTAAACAGGAAGAGTTTGCAAGTGAGAAGCCTTCTTATTCACCTACAAATTGGTCACAGATACTATTATTGCTGACTCAAGCCAAAAGACAAATTTCCTGTACATTTTAACCCTTGTAAATGTGTCACTCTGTCTTTTGTGAAGAGGGATGAATGATTGTAGAATATCTGTTTCCCTGGCACCCACCACGGTGAAGGTGATGTTTCTTCTCATTCATTCAGTATTGGTTTTTTTTATTATGGTGCCCTGTAGCCAACGCTGGGAGTATTACTCTAGCTGGAATGGCTGGAGTTATGCATTATAGCGCTCAGGCAAAGGGTGATCTGGAATAAGAACAGCATTCAGGCAACCACCAAAAAGAGGTACGAATCACCAGTCATGAGATAAGAGAATGGTAAGCTCTCAGGGTTCTTGTATGTATCCCCTTTTTATTCATCTGAGCCAATATTTCCTGCTGGAAAATATTCATCAAAGCATGAGATGTTTTACCTCCTTTAGCATCTCGGCTAAAAATGTTTTCACCCTTTTGTTGTTTATGTTTAGACAGGTTTGTTTAGCTGTTTATTTGGATTTCCCATAGTTGCAGTCTGTTTTTCAACTCTGGTTTTCCAAAATGGAGTGCAAGAATGTAGATTTGGGTTTAGGGGTTTTTTTTTTTTTTTTTTTTTTTTTGCTAAGTGCGGTTATTGTTTATCCTTGGGTGTTGCTTTTATGGGTGTACTCTATCCCAATCTTTGTAAGTTGTGCATTCACTTGTGTGAGATAAATATCTCTATCTCTGTCTCTATCATTTCCATCACCATCATCTCCATCAACTCCCTCCCTCTCCCTCCCCCTCTCTCCTCTATCATTTCCATTTCCATCTCTATCTTCCCCATGCTCATCCTATCCATCTATCTATCTATCTATCTATCTATCTATCTATCTATCTATCTATCTATCTATCTATCTATCTATCTATCATCATCTATCTATATCTATCTATCATCTATCTATCTATCTATCTATCTATCGCACTTAGACTTACAGTATATACCACTTCACAGTGCTTAATAGCCCTCTCTAAGCGGTTTACAGAGTCAGCCTATTTCCCCCAACAATTTGGGTCCTCATTTTACCCACCTCGGAAGGATGGAAGGCTGAGTCAACCTTGAGCCTGGTGGGATTTGAACTGCCGAATTGCTGACAGCCAGTGATCAGCAGAAGCACTCTAACCACTGCACAATCATGGCTCTTCCATCTCTCTCTCTCTCTTTTCCACCCCCTCCCTTCCTCCCTCTCCATCCATCCATCCATCCATCCATCCATCCATCCATCTATCTCTATCCTCTATATCTAATTCATCTATTTATCTATCTACCTATCAATCTCTCTACCTCAATCACCTCTCTTTATCTATACCTCTGTCTATATCCCATGATGTCCCTTGTGATTTCTAACCTAGCATCAGAGCACATGATCCCACTGGAATCTTTTCCTCAGAAAGATATTCCAACTACTTATTCTTATTTCACTGAAGCCCAACTGTTA
This sequence comes from Thamnophis elegans, assembly GCF_009769535.1. Classification (NCBI taxonomy): domain Eukaryota; kingdom Metazoa; phylum Chordata; class Lepidosauria; order Squamata; family Natricidae; genus Thamnophis; species Thamnophis elegans. The sequence goes on along the minus strand of NC_045541.1, from coordinate 30,822,373 downwards.
ATGCCACCCACCAAAAACTTTCCTTTCTATAGGAAGAATCTTGACTATTTAAAGCCTTCAGTTCATCCTGTTACTGCAGCACTGTCCAGAAGGGTCATCTCTCCAGACTCTCTTAAGTACGGAGATGACAAAAATTAACTATAGCCTAAAAATAATCAGAGGTAGGCTAATTTTCCTTCTGCATTAATAGCTCAGGCAGTTTATGCAGACAGCATCAGTGACTCCAGTTCTCTGTTTGATTAATGTGGAACATTGGAAGTGCTTAAGAAAGGGCAGCTGGCTGGCCCTAATGCATTAGAATGGAGAATCGCCATAGTGGAGAGATTCATTAGGATGAAGCTGTAACATTTTCTGGGTTGTGTTTTTGTAAAGCATTCAACGGGCAAGGGACAAGATAGGGAAGCTCCAGTTTCTGCTCTTAGTCGGCAACTAGAATTACACTGTAAATCATGGTATTCATGGATAGAATTATATCCATGAATTCTATCATATTGTGAGTTTAGTTACCTCTGCGAATGTTGTTCATTGGTGTGGAAGTGTAGGAAAAGTATATTCACTTCTAATCATGTGGATGTGCACATAAATGTTTTAACCTATGCATTCCATATTGTCCAAACATAGAAGCTGTCATGGCCCTGTTGGAGCCAAGGTCTTAGGAGGAGGAGGAGGAGGAGGAGGAGGAGGAGGAGGAGGAGGAGGAGGAGGAGGAGGAGGAGGAGGAGGAGTGGGAGCCTGGGTTGATGGAGGTGGATGGTGCAGTCCCTATGGCCCATGAGGAATGACCAGGGGACAAGGACAAGGCAGTCCTGGGTCCCTCAGGTCTTGGAAGAGTAGGCATGGAGGAAGAGAGGGTGCAGGCTGACTGAGGAAGGTGGGAGGAGATGGTAAAGGCAGAGAAGTGGCGGAGCTCTGGAGATGATCGCTGAGTGCGGAAAATGGAGAGGAGGCAGAGTCAGTGCAAGGCGAACTGAGTACTCAGGAGGAGGGTGCCCTGCCCCTCCTCACGAGGTTCACCTGAAGAGTAGAATTTGAGGAGATGCCATGAGGAGGCGCTTTTGCCAGGAATATGTTTTTCTTTTTTGGATATCACAACCAGCACACATTTACGACAGTTGCGCCTGAAGCCCCCTGATTGCAATTTGTGGCTTTATTTATTTATTTTTTGTTGGTTTCCAGCAAATGTCCTATTGGGGAAGCTGGATTTGCTTAATGTCCATGTGTTTAACCTCATGGCTCACTTAATGACCATTGTTTATAAAATTGTATTCTATCACACGATGAATTATCAACCATAGCAACCTATGAATGAAATTCTGGTTACATTTGTGGTTGTAACTCAAAGGCTACCTGTATGCATGCTGAGGCAAGAACTGTACTTTCAGCCCCGATAACTAAGGTATGAGCACATGGTTTCCCATTACATTGGGTGGAAAAACAGATTTTAAAAAGACAAGAGGTTTTTTTAAAATTTTAGGTAGAGATGTTTCTCCTTTGTAGATGTGGAGGCTGAGTTTTTACTTTCTTTTAGAAATACTTTTGGCTTCCAAGATCATAGATTGCAATGTGATACCATTTGGGTGAAGAAAGTGGAAAGTTTTACCTGCTTTTTGTCGTATTTTTCCAGAATTTTTATCCATTGTTTTATTATAGATTTAAAAAATATTGAGCTGCCACTTTTTGGTGATGCAATCTAGCAGTGCTCTGGAAGTTGAAGGCAGAGTTGAGAAATCACATTTAGGCCATAAGTTGTTCACCCAGCATATGATCGCACACTAAAATAGAATTCAGATCAACCTAGACAGATAAAAAGACAGGTGTCTTTGGTCCATGACTTTGCTTTCATTTGCTACATGTTTGGGATCAGCATGCAACATGTGGTCACATTAAGGGCAGAGTATCAGGCCTGCAGCCATATTCCTCTTCTATCTTTGGCCTGCCATACTTTCTATTATTCTATTATGCCTTTTCTACTGTGGAAAAATGGGAGGGGGGATTGTATGGAGTTGGATGCTATGGGTAGCCAAAAGAAAATTCCTTCTAGAAAGTCAAGGTCATCCTTTGCATCTGCACCTCTGTACCTGACCGGAACTGGATGGGTGAAACTGCTAGCATGGCAGTGACACTGTATGATGGGCTTATGGGGCAAGATCTTGAACTTTCAACTGGGTGGGGAAAACTGGGAAGCTTTCATATTCAGGTTTTCCCAGATGTGCCAACATGGCTCTCTTAATACATTGGAACTTTGAGCAATACTTTGCCTTGGATTCTGATTTACTTTTGGATGCTATTTGGAACCCTGACAGAGTTGGGACAAAGAGGCCCAATCCAACCTCACCAACCAAACCATCTGCGGATGTGATTCTAAGCAAAGCAACATGGCAACTAAAAAGAAAAAAAAAACCTTCTGTGAATTCTTGATGCTTTCAACAACCCAGACAATTGGCAGGCATGGAATTAGTATACTCTGTAGCAGAAGCCTTGCATATTTCTTGGCTTTGTACAAGGCGAGCTGTAGAGCTTCTCATCAAGGACACAGAAAGTGTTTCTTTTTTAGAGGTGGCCAGAAGATTCAAGTGATCAGAAATCCTCCAACAATTACCCTTCAATTTTTCTGTTGTGGGAAAATTATTACCTAACATGGGAAGTAATCGTGTTTAATTTAAATCACTTTTTTTTTGCCCTGTCTAACTCCCCTTGCTTCTTTTTTTGAGCATATCTCCTGGTACGTCATGGGGACAGAAGACTTCTAGACGTAAACGTTGTTATGCAAACGGAATTCACATGGACCCCAGCTTTAGTTTTGACATAGCCTGTCTTTGATTTCTCTGCTCCACTTCCACATTAATACGGATTTTCCATTTTCTTTTGTTTCTTTTTAAAAACATGTTATTTTAAACACATAAACAAAACAAGACATAAATTAAAACAGCAAAGGAACAAAAAGTTCCATCATACAGCAGTTGTATGCCTTTACAATTGATGTTTTCCCTCCTATCTTACATTCGTGGTCCCCCTGTTCTTGACTGTTTATATCAGAATATCACTTTACATGTATTGTACCTTATATACCCATTATCGTTTCCATTTTCTTTCTGCCTCCCCTCCCCTCTCCATATTGTCTTCCACTCACTAGTTGCACTATAGAAGAATCTTCAGGCGTGTGTGTGTGTGTGTATGTTGACAAGTGACATCGCTCTTAGGTAGTTGTGCATACCACAAGAGATCTGATGCTATCACATTTCTCTCCTCCGCCCCCATCATCCCCTTCTCCCTCCTCCTCCCCCTCCCTGATCGAAACAAGGAAGACCTCTGTAAGCAAGCAGGAGTGTGATGAAAACAGTTTGTCTCCGGAGCAGCGAGCCATTGTCATTTTTACAAATGAAATCACTTTGGAAATTTAGGGAATTAATATCATAATGAAGATGGGAGTGCCCATTAGGATAGTCTAATGGTGCTCTGGAGAGACATGATGAATGTCCAGCGGCTGCAAGGCCTTATTTGCAGAGAGTCACCTCTGTGGCTGCCATTATGAGGGGAAACGGCTGAAGGAGGGGATCACAACCATTGCGAGATGTGGCTTGTTTGACTGATTCCTGTGGCTTGGGACACAGCCACAGAGAAGACAGTCCTGGAAGGCATCACTTGTGCTGAATTTTCAGCCTGACGTCCAGAGAATAGCTGGAATTTGGTGTCCTCCAGGATTTGATATTTATTTAATAGAGCAATAGATGGAATTGTATGATCTGGATGGATAGGGACTGTGTATATGCATTAAAATCTTATAATTAACACTGAAAAACATTAAGATGCTGCTCTCTGGGTGGTCTGTGACTCTTTTTCCCCTCTTCCTCCTCCTTCTCCTTGGCCTTTGCTTTCTGAGGAGGAGAGTAAAAAGATGATTGCACCCAATAATGGGGCAATGGAAGCAATCACAAAGCTTCTTTGCCAGGGGTGGTTCCTGTACCGGTTGGCACTGGTTCGCTTTGTGCGCCTGCCTGCCCGTCATGCATTGCTCGTGCATGCACAGTTGACTGTAAATTATTCTGTGGATGGGCAGAAACATGCCGGCAACTGCAGAAGAGACCGGGGAACCGGTTCGGGGGCGTGGCCAGCCTGGGTTGCTGCCGGTTCTGTGACCCAGGACAAATCATCACTACCGGTTCAGCCGAATCATGCCGAACTGGGAGCAACCCACCTCTGTTCTTTGCTCACTTGAAGATGTGTCTACTATAGCAATAGCAATAGCAATAGCAGTAGACTTATATACCGCTTCATAGGCCTTTCAGGCCTCTCTAAGCGGTTTACAGAGAGTCAGCATATTGCCCCCAACAATCTGGGTCCTCATTTTACCCACCTCGGAAGGATGGAAGGCTGAGTCAACCCTGAGCCGGTGAGATTTGAACCGCTGAACTGCTGATCTAGCAGTAGCCTGCAGTGCTGCATTTAACCACTGCGCCACCTTGGCTCTTCAACTGGCAAAAGGTTGGATACCATTCCAAGAAGGAAATGCTTCTTCCAGGAATTCTTGTAACAGTTGAATTATCATTTTTAGCAGTGTAGCATCTTTCCCAGAAGAACAGTTTTCCACAGGCAACGATTCTAGTTAAGAGAAAATGTGGAGAGAGAGAGAGGGAGGGAGGGAGAGAGAGGGAGAGAGGGAGGGAGAGGGAGAGAGAGAGAGAGAGAGAGAGAGAGACTCTTTTCTCCTGGTTTGCAGTTAGCTGAACGTTTGTACTGATCAACAATTAGGAGAAACAAGGGACATTTTTCACAGCCCAGCTTCTCTCCTTGCATTTCCCAGGGCCATCGTGTCAGGGTGCATTGTTTTTCTTGTTTTAAAATGAACTATCTTCACATTCATTACTTGCTGGCAGAATTTCCAAATTCTCACTTATGACAATGATTAGAACAAGAATCTGACTAAATGTTTTCTGTCTTAATAATCTTCTTTCCTGCCCTGTGCTTACACTCTGGAAACTATTGAAAGTAGCCCTCATATTTCTTATGATTCTTTTCAAATGTAAGCTTAATGCTTCCTTCCACAGTGGTAATTTTTCTAACAAAAATAAAAGAAGCTTTTTAATATTTAGGGAGGGAGGTGAAGAGAGAAAGGAAAGATATAGAAAGAACCCCAAGCATCATAATTTAAGTGCATTTTTTAATTTAAGGAACTACATATTCATTTAAATAGAAGACTTTCATTTTTATTTTGATGTTATTTGGAAATTTATTATTTAAATTTATTAGTATTATTAATATTGACTTATTTTCTAATATACAAATGGTAACAAAACTCAAAATATCCATATTTATTCCTCCAAACTTTATTTCAATAGAATATGAATTCAGTGGGTGACATTACTTGGTTACCATGGCCAATCCTGGGCACTAAGCAAAGGGGAATCCTGATAAATTCTTGTATGAAGGATTATTTAGGAATTTAAGAGATGAAGGCTAGGCTGGAAGACTGGAGGGACAAGAATAAAAGCTGAGAAGGTAACACTGGCAAACTGCTCCTATAATAAACCCTCCAGGAAACTGAAGGATATTTTTATTTTACTGATCTGAAGGAGATTTGTATTCATGTTCACTGCTATATTAGGGTTCTTGGCAGTGGTAAAATTCAAATTTTTTAACAATTCAAATTCTCTTCACATGGCTTGGTGAGCATGGCAGGGAAAGGATACTGCAAAATCTCCATTCCCTCCCCATTCCAGGGGAAGGTTACTGTAAAATCCATTCCCTCCTCATTCCAGGGGGAAGGATATTGCAAAATCTCCATTCTCACCCCACTCCAGGGGAAGGATACTGCAAAATCCATTCCCTCCCCATTCCAAGGGAAGGATACTGTAAAATCCATTCCTTCCCCATTCCAGGGGGAAGGATATTGCAAAATCTCCATTCTCACTGCACTCCAGGGGAAGGATGCTGTAAAATCCATTCCTTCCGCACTCTGGGGCTAGCCAGAGGTGGTATTTGCCGGTTCTCCTAAGGTGACCAGATGTCCCACTTTTGGCGGGACAGTCACGATTTTTCAAAATTTATTCCGTGTCCCACGGTGTGTTCAAAAAGTCCTGATTTTCCAAAAGAAAGAAAAGACGCTGAATCATCAATTTTTAAAAGGACGCCGTTAAAAAAAAAGTTTTTATTTCTCTGAAGTGTCACTCCCAATGTGGCCTTTACAGGGCAGTGGTTTCCCTCCCTCTACTCGGCTCACTCACAGCGCCTGACAAGGGGCGAGGCTTCCTCCCCTCCTGCATGCGTGCACGCCGATGTGTGACGTTTTTGCGACAGCCATCCGGTGGCCTCGGGTGGGGGGGGCTTTCTGGCGGCAGCAGTGCAGCAAAGATAGCAATAGCAATAGCAGTTAGACTTATATACTGCTTCATAGGGCTTTCAGCCCTCTCTAAGCGGTTTACAGAGTCAGCACATTGCCCCCACAGTCTGGGTCCTCATTTCACCCACCTCGGAAGGATGGAAGGCTGAGTCAACCTTGAGCCAGTGAGATTAGAACCGCTGAACTGCAGATAACAGTCAGCTGAAGTCAGCTGAAGTGGCCTGCAGTACTGCACCCTAACCACTGCGCCACCTCGGCTCTAAAAGAGGAGGCTCGGTCCCGGGCCGAGCAGCTCAGCCGTCGGAAGGTTTTTTTTTTCCTCCACTTCTCTCGGGCGCCACTCTCCCTGCAGCCATGCCGTGCAAGCCATCATCAGCAACCTGGTCCAGGTGAGCTGAGGGGAGGCAGGCAGGGATCCAGTTGGGAGAGGCTGGCGATGGGGGTGGCTTTTGAAAGGGTTGGGGAGCATTGGGGGAAGGCAATCGGGGGAAGGCTGCTTTGCAACCACCAGCGAAGTCCCGTCTAAACTTCTTGGTTCACCCTCCCCAGCCCGGAGCAGACCATTCTCGGGAAAGCCTTCCTCCCTCCCTTCTCTTCCCTTCCTCCCTTTCGCCTCCCTCCCCTCTTTCCTCCCTTCCCTTCTCTCCTTCCTTTCTTCCTTCACCTCCCTCCCCTTCCCATCCTGTAAACTGTTCAGAGAAGGCTGTAAAAGCACCATTTACAGCCCTCTTTTTTTTATAGCTCAGGTGCTCCGAGCCCCCGCCCCCTGGTCAATGGTGTCCCGCTTTATCCATCTTAAAATCTGGTCACTTTAGGTTCTCCAAACTACTCAAAATTTCCACTATCGGTTCTCCAGAACCTGCTGAATCTCACCCCTGGTTCTTGGTCACAGGAAGAATTAGCAAGCAAGTATGAGGATAGTCCCTGTTCAGCCCTTGGTAAACTGAGTTAAATTTATTTATTTAAAGCATGTATATAGCCACCCATCTTATTATAAATTCTAGCTGGCTCCCATTGAAAAATTAAAACAACCTACACATCATAATAAAATTATAAAGCCAGTTTGGTCTAGAAGTTATAGTTATGGAAGAAATCAAGTAGGTGGGATTTTGGCCAGTTTTAGGCCTTCCAAGCTGCCTTCAGACAGAGCAATATAAATATTACTCGAAAGAAATGCATGTTTATTATTACTATGCAGAGCTATTTTCCTGGCCTCAGTATAAGATTTAGGCGAGCCACTTCCTGGGTAACACTCTGCACTATTGCCTGATTGCTAGCTTGATTAATTACATTGGCTTTCATTGTCTCAATCAGGGGGCATTTACACATGAATGGAAATTACAAAGAAAACAAGCATATTATATTTTAGAATGATGATAGGACTTTGTGTTACAGCAAGCCCCACGCTTTTCTATGGGAAGGGGAAAATAACATTTCTTCACCCAATCCAGGCATTTTGCACATTAATAAACATTTGCAAATTCATTCTGTTTAATTGTGATCCTATGACTGTACAAATATCACAGGGAACCCAGTGGGATTTTGGCCTAGGTAACAATATTTAATTTGTATTGTATTTGTATCCTACAATACAACTGGAGCTTGGTCATGCACATACTTACCCAGAGGTAAATCATAGTACATGTAGTCCTTGACTTTCAACTTTTCATTATGTGACCATTCAAAGTTACAACAGTACTGAAAAAAGTGACTTATGACCATTTTTCACACCAACAACCAATGCAGTCATGGTTACATGATCAAAATTTGGATGCTTGGCTATTGACTCACATTTAAGACCGTTGCAATATCCCAGGGTCATGTGATCAGCTTTCGTGACTTTAATGCCAAGCAAAGTCAATGGGAAAGCCAAATTCACTTAATAACCATATTACTAACTTAACAACTGCAACAATTCACCTAACAACTGTGGCATGAAAGGTCGTAAAATGGGGCAAAAACAAATGTCTCACTTAGCAACATAAATTTTGGACTCAGTTATGGTCATAAGTTGAAGACTACTGCATGTTAAGCTTCCTTCTTAGTAGGATTATTTTTAAAAAGCAGCAGAGGTATTAATGGTACTGCAGACTGGTGCCATCTTCCAAAACAGACTGGTGGCAATCAGGTAGAATCTAACATTCTCCAGTCTCAAAATATTTTCAAATATTGTTAGGAGAGATGCTTTAGGAGAGTCAGTTTGGTGTAGTGGTGAAGGTATTAGATAAGTTTGCCACTTCAAGTTATGTATTAAAAAGATGGGATGATAATGATAGCAATAATAATTAAAAGTGAGATTTATGAAATACAATTGCTCTTTTTAAAACAAAGTGTGCGGAAAAGATAACCTGTGTATTTAACAATACACCTTGAGAAATTTTATACTTTATATCAGGGATGGGGAACGATGGCCCTTTTATGACTTGTGGACTTCAACTCCCAGAATTCCTGAGCTGGCCATTCCGGCTGGCTCAGGAATTCTGGGAATTGAAGTCCACAAGTCATAAAGGGACCATTATTCTCCATCTCTGATGTATGTGAACAAGGATGTCTGAAGTGGAGGTCAACGTAAGCAAGATAGCAGATGGAATGTTGCAATGCAAGCCCCATCCTTTCATTATGGGAGTTGATGTCACTCCAAGATTCTAAAGGGGTGGGACTTGTATCACAACATTCCATTGGCCATTTGGACACACATCCTGCAGATGCCCCTGCCCATTAAGGAAAATTGTGAACACAACACAACATACCAAATAAAGTTGCAAATGGTCAAAGTTTCTTTAAAACAAAAATCAGAAGAGAGGCTAATAAATACGACCTGAGGCATTGACACAGGGCACATTGAGAATGGGGCTTCCTTTGGTCCTGGTTATAGCGTGTCTGTTTAAGCTTGCTGCCTGAAATCAGTTAAACCCAAGCTGACCCACATGAATTCCATTCAAAGAATGGAACCTCAGCCATATCTGTAACTTGAAGGAACTTCTCTTGTCTGGGGAAGATGGAATTGTAATCAAACACACCTAGGGGAGGCTAAACTGGGGAACGTAGGAAAGCAAGACCAAACCTTTCAGACAAAGAGATGTTCATAGGGGTTTCAAGGCTATAATACAGTGATGGCGAATCTTTTTCGCCTTGGGTATCAAAAGCACACATGCATGCACTATCACACTCGCTCATATGCCCATCCCCATAATTTAATGCCGTCCCTGCACCATGCTCCTTGAGCATGCGCGTGTGACACACACACCCCGGTGCCCCGCATATGGCTTTCTTGGAGCTGAGGAGGGTGAAAATGGGCTCCTCCCCCCCACCTCCAGGCCCAAAATGGCCCATTTTCTGAGTTCCGGTGGGCCCCGTAGATCCATTTTTCACACTAGGCTCCAGACACTTTCTAGGAGCTTGGGGAGGGTGAAAAATGGCCAAAAATCAAAGCTGAAAATCAGCTGACCAGCATGCACATGTGCGCTGGAGCTGACAGGTCAATGCCTCACATGCCCTCAGAAATGGCTCTGCATGCCATAGGTTTGCCATCACAGCTATAATACATATAGCCCAGGAGAACAAGATGTTTTGAGACTCCCCTGTCATTTGGCCACTCAGACATGGTCCTCGAACCATTGCTGATGCCCTACAGTAATAAAGACATTCGGCTCCATCTAAGGCAAATAAAAGCAATGCTGCCTGCCAGCATTCAGGCCCTCTAAACTATAAATGTGATATCGGACAGAGAGGAGCTAATGAAAACAATCACATTAAACATAGCTCGACAGTGTTCGGCACTCAATAAGTGAGCAGCAGGCTTACAGAAAACAGGAGGTAGCAGTTTGCAAGGAGCAGCGTTTTAATGTGATTGGACTATAACAGACAATCTATTTACAGCATGCTCTGGGGAGCTTATAAACAAATGTTGAGTAATTTCAGCCAGCAGTAATTACCCTTGCAGCTGACAAGGATAGCATGATACTTTCTCCTTCACCTTCAGCCCAGTCCAGAAGGCACTGTACACAATGGCATTTCTAATTATTTCTGCATTTCTTTTGATGGCCAAAGACCAGTTTGTGCTACTGGAGAACATGTTAGAAGCTTTAAAAATAATAATAAAAGCAACAACAATCCGCCACAATTGGGACATTTAAAAGTCACGCATTATGACAGCGGATCAAATTATTTCTCTGGAGGAATGCTCTTATCGGATCGTGGCTTGCCCGCTTAACTAGTTTTCCTTACCAGGAAGGATTTGGTAAGCATTTTTTCCCTTTTTCCAAGCCACAGGAGCCCTGCAAACTTTAGGAAGCTCACTTGTATAAGCTAGACATGCAGGCCATGGATGTATTACGCACCTGGGCTCATGAACTGAACCATTGCTCAGGTTGATTTTCTGGCTGGGAAGGTTGCTATGGGCAGCAGGCCTATATTAGCGTGATCTATGTCAACATGATGAGAAACATGAGCCAAGCATGAATGGTGTGAATGAGATGGACACTGTTCATTTGCACCAAAATAACTGGAAATTCCCAGCAGGGGCAACAGAACAGTTGCTGGTTATCAGCTTCAAAGTCCTACATGGTTTGAGGCCACCTTTTTGTAGAAGCACCTCTTCCTTATTGCATCCAACTGGCCCACCCGGACAGAAAGGCAAGGTATGTTATGGGAATCATCAATTACATCTGGCGGGACCATTAAAAAGAGCCTTCTCAGTGGTGGGCCCTTATCTATGGAACAATGAAAACACACTGGGCACAGTTGGCCCCCTACCTTGTTGCTCTTCCAAAAGGGCCTACAAATGTGGTTTTGTCAATGAGCCTTGGGACTACAAATCGAGGTGGAGCTGATTGAGTGGTTGATTTGATTGTGCTGTTGCTGCCATGGGGAGGGAGGGTTTTTAATGGGATTTTACAGCAGTTTGATGAGCTTCCACTTGGACTCCGACAATACATGGCACACTGATGTTAACCTTGAAACTGTATCTGCTCTGACCTAGGCTTCCTGAGAAAGCATAAATCACAATCTTAGTCCCCAAAACCCTCTTTTATTTATACGGTTGTGAATTATGGTCATTCACAGCCTGCACGGCTTCTCCAACAGTCTATGAAGATTCTGACAGATGTCTGCTCGAGTTGCCACAGTTTTTCAAGGTAATGTTGATAAACACTCCCCTTTATCTCCCTTGAAATGCTGCCAGAGGCCTAATTACCAATTAGTTTTGCAAGGCCACACTTAGTAAGAGTCCAACGGAACTTCTTAGAGCTTGAGCTGACCAGAGGAACTAACTGCTTCCTACAAAGGCTCACATCTGTTTGCTCCTCTTTTATGTCTTATGGGAGGGGCCAATCATCTCTAAGCCTCACTCCTGAGTCTCCCCCTTTTTCTTAATTGTTCTTGACTTCTGGCAGCTCTGCAAATGCGCACACTGGGAACAGGCTCCGCTGTTCTTCTGGAGGCAGACTCTGGAGGCAGCAGATAATTACCAGGTGGCCCTGGCCCCCTCTCTGCCTCTGATGCAGAGCCTTCGTCCAAGCCTTCCCCAGGACTGGCCCGAGTTTCTCCCCAACCTCCTCACTGTCTGACACTGCTGCCAGCTCAACAGGCCCCTGGTGGACCACAACAGTATCTAGTGCAAAACATGACTGCAATACATATGCAGAAATCTCTTCTAGATCCTGGAATTGATGGGTGAGGCCTTGGTGGTAAGTGATGCACCTCAAGATGACATTTGGCATTGCCTTCACCCATCAGTGGGGACAATTGTATTGCCTCTAATGGGTGATATGCCCTACTGAAGGTAACTATAATCATTCCTCACACTCAGATTTCCTCACACTCAGATTTCCTCACACTCAGATTTCCAGAACCTCACTCAACATAAGGATTTTGCAGACAACATAGTGATACCGAGTTAGTTGTCAATCCGGGTGCCTTTTTTCCTATCCTGAAGAGTGAACCCACCAATTCAAGGCATAATACAAAGACAGATTTAGAGAACATGAATGTGCCTCCTGGACATCCATCAGACAGTAATGAAATGGGCCTTTTCAGGCATCTCTACTACAAATTAAGGATTACAGATCGTTTACTGAAGTGAAGAACAATAGAAAATTCGTTTGCGCTGTTGTCCGTGCGCAGAGATGTGCCAAACTCCTCCAAAGTAATTGGGAAAGTCAGTGAACTGTGAGGTGCACTGATTCACAAACATTATGGACAGTTTGGCGTTCACTGAGCTTTCATCCGCCTCAATAAATTCCATTCAGATTTTTGCTATAGAAACTGACAGCAGATATGTAATCCTCAAAAGTGTATTATTTACGTTTTTGATATGTTACATTGCATTACATTCTGTCACACTGCATCTTGTCAATGACTGATATAATATTGCATAACGTGAAGTGACATGATGTCAAATATTAGAACTATTTATTAGAAATACCGTAACTTGGAACTATAGGTACTTTTCCATCATTTCTAAAGGGCTGAGAAACCAAAAACTCACTGGATTTTTTTCTTGTTCTTTAACTACAGGAAAGCTCTACAGAAACAAATGGTATCACATGCATACTATACATTCAAACACAGAGAGGGGTGGGGAGGGAGGGAGAGGGAGAGGAAGGGAATCTTTCTTCTGATTTCCAGTACTGAAAACGTGATTTCTGAAGTTCTACTGCTTTAAAAAAAAACATTTTAGAAGGGTTTTTAAGGGTGGAAAAAAAACTACCAAACGTAAATTTGGTGACCACACAAAACACCAGTGGTTGCAAATGAGTAAGACATGAAGGAAGCCATGGAGATGTATTGAAAATTTTAACAACGTGTTAGAGCTGTTGATTGTTTACACCATTGCTATCCACTCATTTCTAAGAAAACAGTTGGCAGAGAAAGAGAACATTAATTTGTCCTTGTTCTTGAGACTGGCAGGTGTCACTTTGCTCCAGGTGATGTGAGTGACAGATATTTTGCAGTTGATGAAATAAGAATGCAGACATTCAAGAGCACCTCTGGGATTTCACTGGTCATTTGTGGCCAGCGCAAGGGCAGAGCACACTGCTATGCTAACCGTGAATTGCCTGCTGTTCCTACCACCACTGGAATCAGCTGCAGTGTTATTTATTTCTCTCCCTCTGCCTCTCCCTCTTTCTCTCTCTGCCTCTCTCTCTGCCTCTGTTTCTCTGTCTCTCTCTGCCTCTCTCTCTGGTTCTTTTTGTCTCTTTGTCTGTCTGTCTGTCTCCCTCTCTCTTACTAAAACTGCTGGAGATGTTTGATGGTGGTGAATAAGACTGATTTGGGATCACTACTGTCAGCCTTCTAAGTATTCTAATTGCTTTCCTTGGACTATATAATTTGATGAAAAATTACTTAATCCAAGAGAAAATGTTCAATGTTTATATAAATCTGATCACAATTTTCTATCCAAACTCTATTCAAAGAGATAATGTCAAAATCAGAGAGGAATGACATATGTATATGTGTTTGAATGATAAAACCACAAGTTAACATTGGGGTGTTTTTTTTTTTTTTCCAGAGAATCATTACTTAATATTCCACAAATATGTGTGATAGAAAAAAAATACTGCAATTCAAGAATAGACTATGTTAATTGTAGGTTTATGTTCCATTCTTTATTCCTCTGTGTTGCCATTGCATTGGGAGAAGTGGCTGACTTATCTGTATTAAGAATATTAATATTTTTAATAATACATGTAATTTAAAAAGGAGGAAATAGACCGCTTGGGAAGGCATAGAAATACATTAATTCTTGTCTTTTTGTAAACTAATTTAGAGCAGAGATTATTAAAGACTAAGAAAACCCAGAATAAGAGGTGGAATAGAAGGCAGAGAGAGATATTAATTTGTGTTTGGGTATATATGTACATGCTAATTTTACTGTTAAAACTTAATTAAATCTCAAACAAAGGACATTAGTCCTCAACCCATATGTATGTTCTGGTTTTTTTTTCCATCAAGCTGTTGATGTGTTCAGAATCCATTTAATCGTTATGTACACAAAAACATTCTGGTTTCTTCAATAATCCATTAGTTGAAAACTGGGAGAAAGAGGACACAAACAATTCCCACAGTATAAAACCAGAAAAAGAAAAGAAGAGACATCCCCTTTTGGGAGATACCTATTTATAGTTTTATGCTAAGCTTTGCTGTAGCATCTGTGTTTCTTAGGCAATGTTCAACCTCATGTTAGTAAACATGGAAAGACTTTTCAGCACTTAAAAAAAGAAAATGCACTAAATGCATCAGAACATAAGTTTAAAAAAATCAATGAGACATTTTTAGAGCAATATATTGTAAGAATTGTAACAATGATGGCTAATTGTAAGAATGATTCTCCTTTGCAATTCACTGATATTGGTCAACCTTAACAAAATCAAACACTTTTCTTCCTTCTTGCCAAAGGCAAACATAAAAACCCTTCTTTGGAAATGCCTTTCTATATGCTCACTTCTCATCTTCCTTTAATTAAATTGAAGTGTAGGTGATCACATACGATTATCTGCATAACTTTGTTTATAGCACTTAGCAATAGCACTACTACTTATATACCACTTTATAGTGTTTCCAGCCCCCTCTAAGCGGTTTACAGAGTCAACCTATTTCCCCCAACAATCTGGGTCCTCATTTTACCCACCTCGGAAGGATGGAAGGCTGAGTCAACCTTGAACTGCTCAAGATCAAACTGCTGGCAGTCGGCAGAGTCAACCTGCAATACTGCATTCTAACCACTGTGCCACCATGGTTCATGAATTGTGTTTCTTCAGATCTTTCTTAATGTAGATTACTTTTGCCTAATGGTACATCTAACAAATGCAAAATGACAGCTCTATTTCTCCCTCTCTCCCCAAATCATTGAATTGTGTGTGTGTGTGTGTGTGTGTGTGTGTGTGTGTGTGTGTGTGTCCGTGTCCAGAAAGAGCAGATAATGCAGCTAAGATAAACAGAATAATATCTCTGAAATAGATGTGTTTCCTGATGACACCAAATGAACTGAAACTCCTGTATGAGCCGAGGTGGCGCAGTGGTTAAATGCAGCACTGCAGGCTACTGCTAGATCAGCAGTTCAGCGGTTCAAATCTCACCGGCTCAGGGTTGACTCAGCCTTCCATCCTTCCGAGGTGGGTAAAATGAGGACCCGGATTGTTGGGGGCAATATGCTGACTCTCTGTAAACCGCTTAGAGAGGGCTGAAAGCCCTATGAAGCGGTATATAAGTCTACTGCTATTGCTATTGCTGTGGAAATGAAACTGTCTCAGAGCAGTCCGTAATTGATACAGCCTTACCTTGAGTTTATTACTCATCACGCGCAAGTGTTACACATGAAACCAGAGCATCCTTGCAGTGGCTTTGCAAAACTCCTATCATTAATGGTGAGCCAAAGAGAGAGAATGAGTTGCGTCCTGGTGGAATCCCTTTGCCCAGGTCTGAATCTATGACCTGGAGTTGTTAACTAGATGACTATTTTTGCAGGGCCCTGGAAAAAAGCTGCCCAATCCAAGACCCTGCTAATGCTGGGAATCTCAGGATATGAGATGTCCACCACTTACCCTTCATGTGGTAATCCATGAGATTTGGAAAGGTTTGGACCACAGAAGCATTGATTGTCATGGCTGGGGATACCCAGTGAATAATAATGAGCCAGGAAGAGATAGCTTATACCAGTGATGGCTAACCTTTTTGTTGTCATGTGCCAAAAGGGTGTCCGTGCGCCCACACTCATAATGCAATGTACGCACGACTCCCCCATGCCCTGCCTCCTCTGCATGCGCATGTCACACCCCTATGCTCCTTTCTCCCCTCCGTGCATGTGCACATTACCTCCCCCCACACCCAGTTTTGGGCCTAGCAAGCCTCCCTGAAGCCTCCTGGGTCCAAACACGGGGCACAGAGGGCCTACTGCACCCCCTTATGGTCTATTTTTGGCCTAGCAGGCCTCCCTGAAGCCTCCTGGGAACAAGAATAGGGCACAGGGGAGCATCCCGCATTCATGGGTGACCCCCCCATGCATTCACGTGTATCTCCTGCATGCGCTTCGCCCCCTGCGCATGCACGGCAGAGATCCAAAAATCAGCTGATCGGTAGGAGGTGCGTGTGCATGCACGGTGGAGCTGAGTTGGGGCGATGGCTCACATGCCCGCAGAGGTTCACCATCACAGGCTTCTACCGTCACTTTTGAACGCATGTGGTGTGGATTTCTGTGAATCTTCTGAGAAGGAAAAAAAACCATTTCCTTGGTATTGATTGGATATGGGTATGAGGAGGAAGAAGAAGAGGAAGAGGAGGAGAGGAGGAGGAGGTGGAGGAGGAGGAATCCTATTTTGTTTATTAACTATTATATACTGTGAGATGCCTGCATTATCAAGGAAAAGTTAGACTCTGTGTGTGCCATACATTGTGCGACCCAGAACGCTGGCCAGTTTCCATGTTTGCAATTCAACATAACCAAAACAGTATCTTTTGATTTATATCTATCATTAATACTTGCAACAAACACTTCATGTTGCCGTCTCCCGCCCTGATGTCATTTTCTGCACTTCTGTAACTTGCAAGGTCTTTATATCTTCCCCACCGTCTCCTCAGGTGACCACCCACGTGGCATAACCACATGCGGTCTTGAATAAAAGGTCTAATTTTATTTGGACATCTTTCATTAACCATTTAAGCCAAGTCCTTTATGAAATAGGAAATCTGGAGCTTGGGCATATAAACATGACTTGCGAGCAGTTTTTATATATATATATATAACCGAAGCAGGAGAATTTTCACTACTGATGAAAATACCAATAGACAAATGGAGCAAAGAAAAGTAGCCTGTCATAGATAAAACCATAGGATGACATTTATTGGTATTTGTGTGTCTAAGGATTTGGGGATCCCAGATGAATGTCATCGATGTCTTTATGACTTAATGCATTTCTTTGCAATGAGCAAACAAAAATTATTCACTGTTCTTTTGTCTGTTTTCATCTCTTCATTGCATTGCTTTCCTAAACCTGATGACCTGGTTTACGACTGTCCCAACCTATGACCATTATTGGCTGGTTGAATTATGGTTGTAAGTCGAGGACTACCTGTAGGCTTTTTCAGAACAATGTCCATGGGATGGGGGTTGGGAGAGGAGCACAAATTGACATTTCTCTTCGTTTGGCTGCTCTTTAAAGTCTGTTCTAGTTTGTTTTTTTTCTATAGGGAACGCTACTTTTTTCCCCCTGTGGAATTTCTACCAGCTCTAAAATGATTAAACTTACAGAGGCCTGTTTATAAAAAAAAAAAGGGGGGGGGAAGAGGGGCAACCCTTTGCTGCTGCCACTGCTTTGGATTATGGTTTCATAATGTGAATAGTTTATGTTAAAAGACCCTTGGCTCCATGTGAGCCTCTCCAGCTAAAGAGTCCCTTTGTGGAATTAACAGCTGGAAATGGAGCACCAAACTGAGTTAAAAGAAGTCTTGGCTTTTATTTTGCTTTTGTCCTTTGGAGGGTGAAGCACTTCCTTGCAGGCCCAGTCTGAATTGTTATTAAGCTCATGAAATGGTGTGTGTGTGTGTGTGTGTGTGTGTGTGTTTGTGTGTGTTGAATGGAATCTTCCAGTGCTGTCAAAGGCTGAGCAATCACGTCTCACCAAATTCTGGAGGGGACAGTTTGTTTCACCTCTTGCAGAAGACGGAGCAAGAAAGTGCAGTAGGTAGTTTAAGATCAAGTAATTTTTTTTCTTTTCTTTTGTGAATAATTGAGATCTGGAGTCTCTAGGCCAGGAATGGGCAGGAATAGGCAAGCTCGTGTCCTGCAGATCGATTGGATAGCAACATAGGATAATATCTCACTATTAGCCAGGATGGCTGTGGCTTATGTGACATGTAGCATGATGACATATCTGGAAAGTGCAAAATTGTGTTTCCATCTGATAATTTAGCATATTATGCATTAGTGCTCATTAGACCTTGCAAAGCAATGCTAAACAGTAAAGCCTTCATTGAATGGAGAAATGGGGGAAGGGAGATGCCCATCAAAATTGAATATCCATAAAATGTTCTCTCAAAGGTCCAAGCACCGAGCCTGGCAAACCCAGAAGCACAATTGCTCTGGAACTGGTAAGCAGCAGCCAGATTTATTCAGGCCGGAGCCTCAGCACACATTGAGTCTTGTTAAAGTTCGTTGTAAAGTCAACACTGAGAGCCACTTCCTCCCAGCATCCTTTGTAGGCAGGGTCCATGCTCTTTTCACTTAGCCACACCCCGGACAGTCAACCACCATCTGGCAGCCAACTGGCCATCTTCAGCTAACAGTCCTCTAGCTTGCATAGCAAAGCAGCCAGCCACCAAACAAATGCACACAGCAAGCAGTCTGCCCAGGCACCGCTCCGTGAGCTGCCACCACTCTGTTAGGTCCACTGACGGTCAGCTGGAGGGGTGAGTTCCTGCCAGTTCTAACCTCTTCTATAGAAGAGGTTCCACAAATCTACAGTGCCGTTTAGAACCGGTTCCAGCTCCCTCCCCCGCCTGTCCGCACATCATCAAGATGAAGAGCGAGAGGAGGAATTCTGGGAGTTGAAGTCCACCAGTCTTAAAGCTGCCAAGTTTGAACACCTCTGGGGTTTTTTTCTAAAGGGTTAGGGGTGCAAAGGTGTTGTAACTTGACAGCTTTAAGACTTGCGTGCTTCAAATGCCAGAGTTTCTGAGCCAACATTTTGGTTGTTAAGCAAGAGCATTGTTAAGTGAGTTTCACCACATTTTACAAGTTGTCCACACCCACCCAGTCACATGAATGCTAAGCCACTCCCATTCAGTCACATGGCTGGCAAGCCACTCCCACCCAGTCACATGGCTGGCAAGCCATTCCCACAAAGCAGGCCATACTACAGAAGAGGTTCTAAAAATTTTGAAACTCACCACTGGTCAGCTGGCTCTTGGCTTCCTGGCATGTCACTAAGCAGCTGGTCCATGTGGCCGGGACTGCTACTGCCATTCACCGCTGCTGGTCATCTCTGCTGCTGCCTTCCCCCAATCCCCCTCCCCCCAGGTATGGCAAACTTCGCCGGGTCTTGACAGTTGCATGGGACTTTTGGGGCCTATCCAGAATATCTTTTGAATATTAGTTTTTTTTTTGGGAGGGGGTCGCAGGATCATGTGATCACTTTTTGCATCCTGCTATAAGAGAGTGGTGCAGTAGCCTATAGGTGGAGTTCTTGACTCATAAACACGAGGGTGGAAGTTAGATCCTAGGTAGAAGCAGGTATTTCTCTCTCTGGGCACACTGCGAATATACGTATCTGTTGAAACAAACTCCGTATTGGTGATAGGAAAGGCATCCAGCCAGTAAACACTCAGCTAAATTCACTTAACAACTGTATTAGTAAGTTAACAACTGCAGTGATTCCCTTAACAAGCATGGCAAGGAAGGTTCGTAAAATGGGGGGGGTCACTTAATAAATGTCTCACTTAGCAACAAAAAGTTTGAGCTGGTCACAAGTCGAGGGCTGCCTGCAAAGACATACATTGATGTGCTATAAACCAAGCCATGCTTCCACACGCATAACTATTCTCAAATCTACATTTCCAGCATCTTAGAAATACTTACATTGGCTCGCTGTTCCATTCTCTTTCTGTTAGAAAAAAAAGAAAGAGATAGAGGAGATTCCTTATGGTCGAGGTGCCGCCATTAATAGGCTCTGCCTCTCCAGTGACATGAGACTGAATTGTCCAGTGCCTCTTTATATGAACGGGGTTGATCGGTTTTGGCCTCCTTTTCATTACATGTCTCATTCCCTTTCCACCACAATGCCACTTTCCTAGGATTTTCCTAGCATTTCCATCATTATCTAACTGCCAGCTGTCTGCGGCGCTTCGGCTGCTTTAAGCTCATTATTTTCTCTCTCTAGTCAATGGAAGAGGGATCCTTCAGCAACATACAGTAAGTCAACGTGAAGGCTGTGTGTGTGTGTGTGTGTGTGTGTGTGTGTGTGTGTTTCTCCACCTGCCTTCCCTGGAAAGCAATGTTTCTGCCCCGCTGCAGTATCTAATGAGTAGCAAATATGCATGGACCTGAAAAACAACAAGTTTTATTCGCGTTAAAATAATAAAGTAACTCCTGACATGAATGTGTGCCTGGTATCTCCAATGTTTTTCCGTGAAGGTAGCTGGCGCCGGCCTTTGATTGCAGAGCAAAGGCTGAGACACAAAAGGCTGCTTTGGGGTGAAGCATTTCTTTTGTCTTCCCATTTATTTTTTTCCCCCCATGTGCAGCTTAATCAACAGTGAAATGGGACTGAGGAAAGGAGAATTCAAGAGACTGACTCTACTTTTTTTATTATTATTATTATTATTTCCGGTCTGTTGATTGAACTTCAGCACGTTGGGACAAGCCTCCCAGTTCTGGAAAATGGCATTGTGGATTTACAGGAGGGGGAAAAAAATCTGTTTGGGTGGAAAGCTTATGCTGCTTGACAGTGGCTGGTTTTATTATTTATTTTATGAAATAATAAATTTATTATCCCGCCTTTATTATTACAATATTATTATAATACAAATACAAAGGTAGGGAACATATCCAACACAACTTCCTCCTCCTCTTTTCCCCACAATAACAATCCTGTGAGGTGGGTTGCGCTAAGAAAAAATGACTAGCCCAAAATCATCCTGCTTACCTGATGAAAGAAATGTCCTTCTGGGTTCGCCTCCAAGTGGGGAAAAAGACACTGGAGACATGGAGGCTGCTTGGAAAGATGGTTTATTGTTGGACAGGGCCACATGGCTTGAGCCCTGAACAGAAAAGGTGATCACATGCTTCAATGTTGGTGGAGAAGAAGAGAAGGCTGAGGGAGGGGCTTGCTAGGCTTTTTATAACCTGTTTAGTCCCACCTCTCTGTTTCCTGTTCCTGTGTAAGAAATGTATTCTGATTGGTTGTCAGACTCCCATGGGTCCATGCAGGGGCTACTCTCTAGGCTGTATTTTGAATCCAGGTATGGATGAGTTCTCAGATGCCATGTGGTCAGTTGAGTAAAGTTCCAACATTCCTTCCCCCTGCAGCTGCAGTGGAGAAGTCTTTATTATGTAAAAGGGACTAGCCTGGCCTTCTCAATGGCCCATTAACAGTGGGTCTGGGCAAGAAGCTACAAGCAACTATTCTGTCTTTTGAAACACGTTTCTTTCTTTTCACATCCACAGAAATATTCTCCGTTTTCAATATTTCCTAGGATATTTCATTTTTCTGGGAAAGGGCTGGATGATAACAACTTCCCACATACCTTTCATGGCTAAAGTGGGAGTTGAACTCATAGCCTCCTACTTCCTAGCCTTTAACTACCAGACAAAACCTGGCTCTCCTAATATGAAAAGGATGGTTTTGCCTATTCTAATTTGCTCTCTACTAATATGAGCTGGACAGGTCTTCTCGGCCTGGATGTTGGCAAAATGGTACAACAAACAGAGACGTCATTTCTCATTTTGGGGAAAAGCAAGGAAATTTGTGCCAATAGGGTATCATTCTTAGGAAGATTTAAATAGCTGCCTATGATAACTCTAGACCTACTGTACCAGAGGTGGTATTCAGCAGGTTCTGACCAGTTCTGGAGAACCGGTAGCGGAAATTTTGAGTAGAGAACCAGTAAATACCACCTCTGACTGGCCCCGCCCCCATCTATTCTCTTCCTCCCGAGTCCCAGCTGATCGGGAGGAAATGGGGATTTTACAGTATCCTTCCCCTGCCATGTCCACCAAGCCACGCCCACCAAGTCACAACACACCCACCAAGCCTCACCCACAGAACCGGTAGTAAAAAAAAGTTGAATTCCACCACTGTACTCTACTCTACTGGAGTATTTCAAAAGGATGAGAAGAATGTGTTCCAACCCAGGGGATAGAGTTACTGTTTAGTACTTTGTATTATTTTAGTGCCAGGCAATTTAGTTACTGGCAAACATGAAACAGCCTCTCTCTTTTTTTTTTTAACCAAAGGCATTTTTTATCTTTCCCATGCATGAATATAGTTGTTTATAATGCAGGCCACTCTCGCCCTGTTCAGAAATCATGCTGATTCTCCAGCAAACTAGGTTATTGAAGAGTCACCCACAGGGCTTGAGAAGATACTTCTTAGCCTGGCATATTATACTTTCCTTGGGTCAAACCAAGAAACACACTTCTTCCTCATATTTTCCCCACAACAATCACCCTATGAGGTGGGGTTGGGCTGAGAGAGAGTCGCTGGCGCAAAGTCACTCAGCAGACTTTCATGGCTAAAGTGGGACTTGAACTCATAGTCTTTCTTAACTACTAGACCAAACTAGCTCTCCTGATATGAAGAGGAGCTATAATTCTTAAAGTAGGATGAGTCTTCAGGGCTTGAACTCAAAACGTCTGATGATGAAGTGTTGTATGTACATCAATATGTACCGTATTTTTCAGACTGTAAGACGCACCAAGATTTTGAAGAGGCACATTTTTTAAAAAAGCTTTTGCAATCTGCAAACATCCCAAAAACTGTATGCATAGCAATAGCAGTTAGACTTACATACCGCTTCATATGGTTTTCAGCCCTCTCTAAGCGGTTTAGAGAGTCAGCATATTGCCTCCACAGTCTGGGTCCTCATTTCACCCACCTCGTAAGGATGGAAGGCTGAGCCAACCTTGAGCCGGTGAGATTTGAACCGCCGAACTGCAGATAGCAGTCAGCTGAAGTGCCTGCAGTACTGTACTCTAACCACTGTGCCACCTCGGCTCTATAGCCTTTAGGACGCTTGGAGAGTACTCCTGGGGGCTGGGGGGCAAAAAATGAGCAAAGAATAGCCTGTTTTTCATGAAAACGGACCCATTTTTGACCAAAAAAAAGGTGCATAGCCTTTAGGAGGCTTATAGAGGGCTTCTGGGGGCTGGGGGGCAAAAATAAGCAAACAAGGCCCATT
Source organism: Thamnophis elegans (assembly GCF_009769535.1). Lineage (NCBI taxonomy): Eukaryota > Metazoa > Chordata > Lepidosauria > Squamata > Natricidae > Thamnophis > Thamnophis elegans. The sequence continues at coordinate 30,799,143 of NC_045541.1, read as the reverse complement.
TTTCACTCATGTTAGCCCTCCCCACCCTCCAGTAGCACTCTGGAAGTCTCCTAAAAGCTATGCAGGGCCATTTTTGCAAAGGGGGAGGGGTTTCGGGAGGCCAAAAATGCTGTATTCAGTGTATAAGATGCACCCAGATTTCAGCCTCTTTTTTGAGGGAAAAAGGTGCGTCTTACACTCCAAAAAATATGGTACTTTTGAGAATCATCCCTGAATACCCCAATACACAAACTCCTTTTATCTGGTAGAACACAATCAATATGTCCTTAAAGAGCTGAGCTTTGCTTTCAACCGTCCTACAAACGGAATGTTGGGTGATGACAGAGCTATCTCAATTGCTTTTTGTCAGATTTTGTGATGGCGTGTAGTGAAGAGGTGGGTCCCCAGAAGGGAGGGGATAAATTCCAGAAGAATAAGATGCAACTCAGCCTAGATATCATGTGTGAGGGAAAGAGAATGAAGAGCGCTCCTCCCTCAGACAGTAGTTCCCAGAGTAAGTCATAGATGCAAATAGTCGACACCCCAGGCTAGCGAGATTTTTGTCTAGGGGTATGGAATAATAAAGAACTCAGCTTGGAAGCATTGTCACATGTCATTCTTTGTTTTGTGCCTGACAGTTTTAAAGGTGCAAAGCTAAAGCTGGAGGAGATAGGAGATAGCAGCCGGAAGAATGGCTCCCAGGACTGGCAAGACAGGTGCTTGTTCTGGAAAATGCTTTCCATCAGGCTAATCGACACTGCTGTTCTCAAGCAAGAGAAGAAGATTTAGAGCAATCTCGTGACTAAGATAGCTAAGGCTGACACTGATGGGAAAGAATGGGGCCTTTTCAGAACTGACGGCAAATCTATCGGCTGTTGGGATTTCCATGTGCCGTGACTGGGTCAGTGAAACAAATTAAGGTGAACTGGCCTCCATCTTGAATGTTGGACCACTTTGGTTCCACTGGTGATGTGTATATTCAGAGGAAAGCTTTCCTTCAGGGCAGGGGTGAAATTCAGCAGGTTCTGACAGGTTCTGGAGAACCGGTAGGAGAACTTTTGAGTAGTTCAGAGAACTGACAAATACCAGCTCTGGCTGGTCCCAGAGTGGGGTGGGAATGGAAATTTTGCAATATCCTTCCCCCAGGAGTTGGGAGGGAATGGGGATGTTGCAGTATCCTTCCCCTGCTTTGCCCACCAAGCCACGCCCACAGACCTAGTAGTAAAAAAAAATTGAATTTCACCACAGCTTCAGGGGAAATTTGAGGAAGCAGCTTCATGAAGGGATTTCATACCCAGGTGTGCAGTGGACTTCCCTGGAGAAAAATGGGCTTTTGCAGAAGCCTTATGTCCAATTAAAGAAAGTTCTAGAAAAGCTACTTTGCATTAGCTGAAACACCTTAAGGAAGAAAAATGCCGGCTGGAGCCCTTGTCACGTCTGATAATGTACACAACTCAAGTCCCTCTGTGATACGGGTGGCTTAAACATGTAATAAGAAATAAATAAATAAATAGAAATAAAAGTATCATCTCTTTACCCCAGAGTACCTGGTAGAGCTTCCTGAGGTGAACTGCCTTCCCTACTACTTGCTGAGCTCTATTCTTCACTACTGTTGTAATGATGTTGTAGAACCAGAAACCTCTTCTTTAACTCCATAGCAATAAAAATCCTATTTACTGAGTAGTGCGGGAGGAGGCCCACGGTGACGGCTCCCTCCCTCCCCTCCTCCCATCCCATGGCCTTGCTACCTCAGCAGGCCGTGTGACTGAAGATAAACATAGAGTTTCACAGCTTGCTCCAGCACTTTGCCCAGAATAAAGAAACATCCTGTCATCTTGAGTAAGTCTCCTGTCCTGTCAGTGTAAATGTAATTGAAGCAACGGCAGCATTTTTCGACATTCCCCTATAGATAACAGCTCGGCTTTTAATAATGTGAACAAATGCTCTTTGGTTATTAAAGGCAGAGAAATGATTGAACTTATGACAACTAGTTAAGCTTGGTGATTAAGAAGGTGAATAAAAGACAAAAGTTTACCTCCCATAAGTTGTACACCCTCGGGAGCTTCAGAGGGCATGAAATTGTTCCCTGTGGAAATTGAGAAGTAACATTCTCCCCTTGGGGTTAAATGCTGCGAGTCTAGCCAGAAACATTTATGAATGATTTCCACTTATCTCCAATACATCAAGAATAAAGATAGTTGCTATACGAAAGATGGGTTGGTTGCCTATTTGCTTATGTTAGCACATCTTCTCCCCTCCCCCTGCCCCCATTATCTTTCAAGAAAAGGGGTAAAGGCCAGTTATTTCGTTCAAAGGTAATGCTTAAAAAGATGCATCAGGCGCCTTTTAACATAGGCTCTGATCTTCAACTCACACTCATTACTAGGGAGTTGGAAGTAAAGCACTACGGTAAGTCTTTTGAGAGAATGATGAGCTTTTCGCTTGCATTTCAACCCACAGAAAATAGCACCAGAGATGGAGATTAAAAAAAAGGAAGGCACATATTAGAGTAATCATTAGTCAGAAATGAAAGAATTACGGGCCTAAAATAGAAGTGATTCCATTTACACACGTGATGGAATGTTTCCTTGGAACTAATGGATGTTATGCCTTTTATTAAAAAAAAAAAAAACCAGAAACAACTAAATTCAATTGTGTAATTCAATTTTTGTTGCTACTGGTTCTGTGGGCGTGGCTTGGGCATGGTGTAGTTTAGTGGATGTGGCTTGGTGGTGTGGCAGAGGAAAGATACTGCAAAATCCCCATTCCCACCTCACTCCAGGGGAAGGATACTGCAACATCTCCATTCCCACCCCACTCTGGGGCCAGCCAGAGGTGCCATTTGCCAGTTCTCCAAACTACTCAAATTTCCGCTACTGGTTCTCCAGAACTTGTCAGAACCTGTTGGATTTCACCCCTGCATAAAACCAATACTACTGATTTTACTGAAAGATTCTTAAAATTGTACTCTTGTCAGTTACTCTTCTATTCTGTGAGTAGGAATAAGCTGATGAGTAGGAATAAATTTTTCAGCTCTGGCATCTTTCATGAGAATTTGTCAAATTAAATTAGTAAGTACCTCAATTTCACATATGATTGCACTTTTATGATTCAAAGCTTTAGCAGGAAACAAGAAGTTGCTTAAACCAAGACTGTTGATTAACAAGCCACCATCATGGCAAGGACCCTCATTTCCATCTACTTGTCCGACCTACACATCAGCAGGCTCTTACTAGACTATCATCAACTATCCCACCTTGGATAGACGTCTCCCGCTGTCTATTTTATGCTCCAGGAAGCCCTCACTGTGAGTATGGCTGTTGATTAACAAGCTACCATCTTGGCCAGGTCCCTCTGAAGACAGATAGTCTTCAGGAAGTGTTGGATAAGGCTTAAGGAAGTGATCCATATCCCAATAATGTCTCTTTTTCCCTGGTATCTTGGAATAAGGGAAAGAAATGAGAAATAATAAACAATTTGGTCTGAGTAATTTGACTAATCAGCATTAAATGGGGGACTTTTTCATTATCCTTTCTAATGCCATTTTAATATGCTTCAAAGTATTCACATAGATAATAGCAGAATTTCAGACAGCTATAGTTTCAACAGGTTTATTCTACGCAAGACATAGATGGGGATCTGAATCTATCATTAGCACCACCTCCCCCCCCCGCCCCAAGTCCCAAATTTAATTTGAAAGGTTATATCCCAGGAATCCTGCTAAATTGAGATGTCTGAAAAAGGAAATAGAGATGGGTTTTCTATTCCCCAAAGCTTCCTGAATCTTTAAATCAGCCACAAATCTACCCATCAGAGTGTGGTAGAACCTCCAGAGGGATTACTACAGAAAAGCTGTAAATAAGAGAGAACCCATTGGCTCAGCATAGTCCTGTTAGCATCTGCTATTTTCCATTACAGAAGTAGGCAAGTAGCTTCTGTCAGACTCACAGCAAGAGCCATCTGGAGCATAAAATGCATAGATGTTTGATGAAAGGCTGCTGGTGTGTAGGTCCACTGTAAGGACAAGTAGATGGAAATGGCAGACCTGACCAAGATGTGGCTTGTGATCTTGTGGTGTTGGTGGTACACAGAGTAATACAGTTGGACATAATTGATAAAACTTCTGGTTCTGGACTCCTGACAGTTTATAAAGAAGTTACCCTGTTTTACTGGGTCTAGGACAACTTGCTGTAACCACCTTGCCATGGCCAACTCACTGTAGAATAACTCGCCATGGCCAATTTGCCAAGAGTTACACTAATATCAAAGAAATGGTGAAATATGTTCATTAAAGGAAGGATGCCAAAGGAGGGACAAAATGAAATGCGAATGACAGAAATTAAAATATTTTATAAATTATTTTAAATAATTAGATTTAATTGTTGAATTGTCCCATGGCAAATTGGCCATAGCGAGCTAGCTGCATTAAGTTGTCCCTTCACCTATAAGTTTGCATTGTTTGGTGGTCAGTGGGAATGATGCAACGTCAATCTTCTCAGATACAAAGCATTGCTGTGACTTGGAAGAAGTCAACCCAAAGACTTGCCTCATTTTTCAAAGTGGATGAGCAACCTGGAGGTTGGAAATGTCCACACTGGAGCAGAGAAACAATTGTGGGCAGGTATTCCAGAGCACATACAGGTGGGAAGAAGAAGAATACGAGCCCTGCTAAAGTGGGGGGGGGGGAGATAATGTTCTGTATTTGAAACCTACTACAGAGGAAGTCATCAACACCAATAACCATAGTTACCCTGTCTCAGTCGCTTGTTTTTTATATTAAACTCAGTAGAGATGTGGGAGATTGACTTGGTTGTTTCCAAGATGTCCACTATGGGATACATTGGATGGGGGGATGAGTTGCAAAAGCACAGATGCAGAAGAAACTAAAACTTGTGTTCCAAAGTCTTCATAGATGAAAATGTTCAGAACTTGCTCTTCAAGATAACAGGGGAAGAATTTTAAAGGCGAGCAAACAGGAACTGAAACCTTCTGTATACAAGGCCATCACAGAATCTCAGCTGGAGAAGGCTTCAGTACAAGATGTTGAGAAGAGTAAAGAGTATTCAAAATGCCTCCTGCCTTGAATGAGCAGAAACCAACTGATGATGTATTAACTGAGGATATGATTATTGATGGATCCGAACCCTATAAATATGTGATTTCCTGATTTAACATATGACATCCCACATCCTGAACTATTAATTGTAGTTCTTGAAATAAATATTAAACCCAGTGTAAAAAAAGTGAACAATAAAAGAAAATCCTCTTGGTTGAAGGATAAAAGGAAAAGAATGGAAGAGAAGATGTAAATAAAATGTCACCATTCCCCACCACCAATAATCTTGAGAAATAGAACACCTCCAGAGATTTAAAAAAAATGCTCCTCTAATGAAGGTGGTGACGCTGAGCTTGTTGATCAGAAAAGGTCAGCAGTTTGGTGGTTTGAATCCCTAGCGCCGCATAACAGAGTGAGCTCCCATTACTTGTCCCAGCTTCTGCCAACCTAGCAGTTTGAAAGCATGTAAAAATGCAAGGAGAAAATAGGAACCATCTTTGGTGGGAAGGTAACAGCGTTCTGTGCGCCTTCAGCATTTAGTCCTGCGGCCACATGACCATGGAGACGTCTTTGGACAGCACTGGCTGGTCGGCTTTGAAACGGAGATGAGCACCGCCCCCTAGAATCAGGACGACTAGCACATAGGTGCGAGGGGAACCTTTACGTTTATCTCTAATGAATAATTGCAGCATCTCAATAGTAATATTACACACATTCATTTAATTTGTTTCCTTGCGTTATGTAAAGTGAAGCTCTTTTACGTAACGCAAGATGCTTTACTTTTGTCAAGCGAAGTTCTCTGCCTTGATTTTTATTTCCTTGGACAGATGGCTTCTCTCTGTCGATGGAGATACAATATTGTGTGGTGGCTTTGGATTTGTTTTTATTGTTAGATTACTAGCTGGTGGGATTTGTCCAGGATTTGGTGTACTTAGGCTTTAATAGACTGGGATTCAGTTTATTGCTATATTACTTTATTAGTTAGTAGTCAAGAGGGCTGAGAGGACATTTGTGATTTGTCTCAATACAGCATCACAAAGAGCCATTGCAGCAAGAAAACTAGCAGGGGTCTGTTTGTCAAAACAGTGTCACAAGAGACTTGTCTATTCCTTCTAATGTTTTACCCCATTTCCCAGCTAATCATGTCCCCCAAAGAAAACTTACCCAATCTATAAAACACATCAATACATAATAAGGTTTAAAGCCACAAGATTGAACTTCAGCACGTCTTCAGCCAACCAAGAGCAGTCAACTTCAAGCAACAGGGGCACCTGCTACAGAAAGCTAGGAGGTCCACAAAACCATTTAAGCCATTAGGAAAAGCGGTTTCTTACATCCTCCCTCTGGAGATTCAGAGGCTGGCTTTGCATTCAATTGAAAGGGCCTCCAAGTTCCAACCGCTTCAAACAGGAAGTACCTGTTTCAAAATCCAACCCTGTTAGGAAGACAGCAAGCAGGACTAATGGATTTTGGGGAGTCTCCCTGAGATGATTGTCCTGTAAAGACATGATGTAATGTACAAAAATATATATCTTCCCGCCTGCCTTTCAACTATTTTTAAAAAGTCGCAAAAGGGAAGCTGTCTGGGGTAAGTCAAGGGGAAATAATTTCTGTATCTTTACCTTCATGAATATATCATCCCCAGTGTTTCTCTGCTTTAGAAACTTTAGATGCTGGCTGGGGAATTCTGGGAGTTGAAGTCAAGACATCTTAAAGTTTCCAAGGTTGAGAAATGTTAACCATCCCCTTCCTTAAACTGCTTCTTTACAGTGCAGAATAAGGGAAGGATCACTTAATGTTCTGCTTTCTACCTCTATTCTGCTGCTGCTATCATCTATCTATCTATCTATCTATCTATCTATCTATCTATCTATCTATCTATCTATCTATCTATCTAACTATCTCTATCTATCTATCTATCCTATCTATCTATCTATCTATCTATCATCTATCTATCTATCTATCTATCTATCTATCCTCTATCTATCCTATCTATAAAAATGGAGTGTGTCTGTGTGTGTATGTGCGTGTGTGTGTATGTTCCAGCATAATCTGGAAACCCTTGAGCAAATTCAACCAAACTTGGTACACAGATGACTTACTCTCTGGAAACAAATACTGGGGGGGATACACCCTAATACCCCTTGGAGTGTGTGTTCTGTTAGATACCGCCTGTTGTGCCTTAAAATGGCTTCTACTGTGCAGAGCAATGGAGTTGCCATGGTAATGGCTTCACAGTACTCACAAGGGGGCTCTCTCTGCTATGGGGGAAAATTCAACATTAGAATTACGTTTGGTCCGGACATTTTCCCCCTACAAATAATACCCAGGCAATGCCGGGTTATCAGCTAGTGTATATAAAAGTGTTACTGCTGGAACAGCCCTCTTTTTGGGATTGTCCTTGCTAATTCTCAGAATATTGGTTCCATTGAATGTGGACATTCTGTGCCTTTTGGTAAGTATAGATAGATAAGAGATCATGTAAATTCTCCTCGTTCATATCTCACTTCCTGTTTTTTGACTGTCTTTGTCCCATTTTTGCCAGTTAAGTGTATTTGATGTTAGCTGTTGTTCATAAATAAATATCTAAATATATATTATTTTATCAGCTGATCTGAGTGACCTGAATGTGTTTGCTCTTATCTGAATATAAGGACTGACTGACGGTAAACTAAATTGGGAGATCACATAGTCAAGAAAACTGATGGTCTTGTCTGGGCATCTCCAGGAGTCAACAATGACTAAAAGTAAGGTTCCCCTTGCACATGTGTGATAGTCATTCCTGACTCTAGCGGGTGGTGCTCATCTCTGTTTCAAAGCCGAAGTGTTGTCGGAAGATGTCTCTGTGGTCATGTGGCCGGCATGATTAAATGCCAAAGGCACACAGAATGCTGTTACCTTCCCACCAAAGGTGGTTCCTATTTTTATACTTGCATTTTTACATGCTTTCGAACTAGGTTGGCAGAAGCTGGGACAAATAACGGGAGCTCACTCCATTACCACGGCGCTAGGGATTCGAACCACTGAACTGCTGACCTTCTAATCTACAAGCTCAGTGTCTTAGCCACTGAACTACCGTGTCCCTCAACACTGACTAGAAGGAATTTAAAAAAAAAAAAACAAAACCTGTAGATAACTATGAGAAACAGACAAATCTGCATTTGGTTGCCAGACTAATGTCCTTGCTTTTCCATACTTGACTCAGCCTTCCATCCTTCCGAGGTGGGTGAAATGAGGACCCAGACTGTGGGGGGCGATATGCTGACTTCTGAAAAACCGCTTAGAGAGGGCTGAAAGCCCTATGAAGCGGTATATAAGTCTAACTGCTATTGCTATTGCTATTGCTATACTCAATTCATGCTCATCATCGCTCTGCGATTTGATGCTTTATTTCTGGACTGCATTCATGCTTTGATCAATCTGCAATCCTAAGAGAGTGAATTCTGGCACACGTTCAATCTTTTCATCGTCAATTGTTATTTTGAAATTTCTATTCTTTGCAGTGGTCATGAACTTCATCTTTTTTGATGTTCAGGAAGAGGCCAAATTTCTTGCTTTCTTCTTTAATCCTTTTGATCAGATGTTTCAGGCCTTCATTGGTTCCTGAGAGGAGAGTTGTGTCGTCAGCATACTAAAGGTTGTGATGTTCCTTCCTCCAATCTTTATTCCAATATTTGATTCTTTGGATTCCATATTCACTTCAGTTGTACATGTGCTTCCTGATTTGGGTACCAGCTTGACCAGATGTGTTGGCATCTGCAGGTCTTTTAGGCCTGTCTACCACTTGTAGGGATGCGGTGCCTCAGTGGCTAAGATGCTGAGCTTGTTGATCAGAAAGGTCAGTAGTTTGCAGTCAAATCCCATTACTTATCCCAGCTTCTGCCAACCTAGCAATTCAAAAGCATGTAAAAATGCAAGTAGAACCTTTGGTGGGAAGGTAACAGTGTTCCGTGCACCTCAGCATTTATTCATGCTGGCCACATGACCACAGAGATGTCCTCAGACAGTGCTGACTCTTCGGCTTTGAAATGGAGATAAGCACTGCCCCCTAGGTCGGGAATGAGTAGCACATATGTGCAAGGGGAACCTTTACCTTTACAGCTGGTATGATCAACATAATCGAAGGCTCTTTTTGAGTGGGTTTTCATGGTAATAATCCCCCTTCCCTGACCAGAACCATCCTCTTCAGTACCACCTGCTTTAATGCTGAGAATATTCCCCTCCCTTGGTTTTTTCCACTCAATGTGCATTTTGCAAAAATGATAAAGCACCATATACATTTAAAGCCAGAAATATTTTTGTTAGGTATATTACCTGAAAAATATGATAAAGGGGTTGCCTATTAATATTACATGTGCTAACAGCAGCACGAATTGTATTTGCACAATATTGGAAAAATGAGGGAATTCCAACAGATGAAAATATAATTTAAAAAGTATTAGATTGTGCGGAAATGGAGAGATTAACATTAAACATAAAGGAGAAAGAAGACACCGTGGGATTGTTTTACAAATGGTTAGACAACAAAGGTAGAAATGAGAAGGTGGAAGAATGCTGTTATTTATGAGTAAATATCGTTATTAGTTCTGATATTATGTGTATGTAAGTTGACTCAGACAATACACTGTATATTACACACCCCTGTGTGATAAAGGAAAAAAGTATAAACATATTTTTAAAAAAATGCATTTTGCAACCTAAACAGCTTAGTTGTAGTTGCACTCTTGTGCGGCACGATGGAATTGCTTGGAAAACGTAAAGGCTACTGCTCAAGAACCTAACTGTGCCTTTATCTATATTTTAACTGTCACCAGTGAGAAGGACAACCCCCCCCCACCCGTGTCGTTTCTAGCCCATTTATTGGTTTACAGCTCAGAAGTCCTAACAAGGAGTGTCACAAATCCCCATAGTGTCATTGAATGCCTTTTGCATTAGGATCTCCGATTTAGCTGAAAAGATACATTAAAAAAAAATCACATTCAGCCAGACAGCTCCCTACTGGCGATACATCTGAGAAGGCTCGAGAGCAGAAGGTCGGCACACAGCAACTTATGTTCACAAAAGGGACTGGAGAACCACCTGTTTCAGATGTCAGAATGCAAAAGATTTTCCAAGGCTTGGAGCTCTTGCCCTCATCACATCACTCTGAGGGAAGCCGTCCTCTCCCTGTCCGATACTCTTCTGTTTCAAACTGCAGGCACACATTCTGCTCAGAGCGAAGATTTCTCCACATAGACAGAGAAAGGAATGGTTGGAGAGGCACAATATTGCTTCGGCGGCTGTTATTCAAACCCCTTATGTATCCCAAGGAGCCCTGCAGGACTTTGCAAGGAAGAGGGAGAAAAGGCACAAATCCTACGCCATTAAAAAAAAAAAAAGCAAAGTAACAGCAGAATGCACATTTAATTTCCCAGTTATTAAGTTGCCATCACATCCAGGTGCACAACAACTGTTTTGGGGGGAGGTATTTCCCTTGGCCTTTCCTTGGCATGCTGGAAGCTCAGCACCCAAAAGGACAAAAACCTACATTTGATTTAATTAAATTTTAAATGACACATTATTAACCAAATTCAGTGGATTTGATTACTTCCCCATGCATATATTATTCCCTTTCCTACAAAGCACTGAGAGGAGTTTCACTGCTTTAAAAAACCAAAGCAGATTCAGGTTTGGAAGTTTATGAGAAAATAGCAGGACTGTAAGATAAGACTGTAAGATAGGACACTTGCTCCTGGGGAGGAATGTTATGGCAAATTTAGACAGCATACTAAAAAAGCAGAGACATCACCTGCCAACAAAGTGCATATAGTCAAGGCTACGGTTTTCCCAGTTGCAATGTATGGCTGTGAAAGTGGGACATAAGGAAGGCTGAGCACCAAAGAATTGAGCCTTTGAACTCTGGTGCTGGAGAAGACTCCTGCGAGTTCCTTGGACTGCAAGGCAATCAAACTGGTCAGTCCTGATCAACCCTGACTGCTCTTTAGAAGGCCAGATCCTGAAGATGAAACTCAAGTACTTTGGCCACCTTATGAGAAGGAAGGACTCCCTGGAGAAGAGTCTAATGCTGGGAAAGATTGAGGGCAAAAGAAGAACAGGCCGACAAAGAAAGAGGTGGCTGGATGGAGTCACCGAAGCAGTAGGCATGAGCTTAAATAGACTCCAGGATAGTAGAGGACAGGAAGGCATGGAGGAATGTTGTCCATGGGGTTGTGATGGGCCAGACATGACTTCGCAACTAACAGCAACAACAAAAGATAAGACTAAGACTGGGAAGTTGACATACAGACCTAGAAGAAGGCAGTGAGCATTCGAATTGCATGTATTGCTGCCAAGAAAAAAAACGAACCTATTTGTGAAATCAGCAGGAATTAAGCTTTGACGGCAATTGGTAGTGGGAGGTTTCAGGAACTTCATATCACCTTGGTGTCTCAGGATGGGCATCTTTGCATCACACTATTAAATAATAACCCAGTTCTACCACACTTTTTTCCATTTGATTCACCTCCATTGGGTGAATAAAGCCTGAGATTTGCAATTATCTAAAATGATTTAAATCAGTGATCTTGACTTTTTTTTAAAAAAAAAAGTGCCTCCAAAAGTCTGAGATGAAAGAAGACAGGAATACCATGTCACAGGGCTTCATAATGTAAAGGGACAGGGTCATGGTAGGGATTATTAAAAATGGCAGTGACCCGAGAGAATAAAGAAAACAAATCATGAAAATACATCTCTTTCCCCCTTGCGCCTTTGTGCTCTGTTTTTTTTGCTATCAAAAGAATCCAAACTTGAGGAAGATGGAAATAACAAGCGTTATATTTCCCTCTTTCAATAAAATAAAAACCATGTTTTAAACAATATTGATTAACTGCTAGACCAGAATTCAAAGGTAGTAACTGAAGTCTAGCAGGTGGCCCTGAAACGGAAGGTTGCTCTATTATTTTAAATGGTAAGTTATTCTGAGAACCATTTCTGGGCTGAAATAATTTGTTGGATGAATTAATAAACAAGACACATGCTTAGGCCTCCTCTGTCAAGGATGGGGTGACAAGACAGATCCAGAGAGAGAGAGAAGAGAGACTGACCTTTGGATGACTAAGCAATAATAAAATGGCAGATGAGATTCGAGCGCAAAGTGACAACTGCAAAGATTTGAAAGGTATAATTGAATCAAAATAAACTCCATCACATTCAAAGGGGCACATTGCCATCCTAGAAATGCTGGGATCATACATGTATGAGGGCCAATTGGATGGCAGCTGGTCAAGAGAAAGATAATAAAACAACAGACAACTTCTGCCTATCCCAGGTCCTTGGGAAGGACCTGGCAAGTGAATAAAAATGCAAGATGCAGTCTAAATATCTAGGTGGCTGTGCAACAAACAACAACAACAAATAAAACAACATCCACAACAACATCTTAAGAAAGTACTCGTTGATACCTAGGATGCTGGCAACAACCATCAGAGCCGTCAATGATATTGTGATACATTTTTGAATGTTCAGTTGACTGAGTTTCATATTTAATGAATAAAAGTTGTATAACAACAACAACAACAACAACAACAACAACAACAACAGAAGGCTTTATTTTGGCAGCTCAAGAGCAAGCCTTAGCCACAAATTACATGAAGGCAGACATTCAGCATGTTACCACCAATAGCAAATGTCACCTCTGTAATGAGAAAGATGAGACAGTGGACCATTTGATCAGTGGATGCAGCAAAATTTCACAAACTATCTATAACGCCATGACCGAGTTGTTAAGATCATTCACTGGAAATTGTGCCAGAAGTTTGGATTTGAGTACATCAAAAACCACTGGGAACATCAGGTTAAGAAGGTTCTACAGAATGAAAAAATCAAGATCTTGTGGGACTTCAGAATTCAGACTGACAGGCACTTGGCCTACAACACACCTGACATAACAATTGTTGAAAGGAAAAAAGTTTGGTTCATTGACATTGCAATACCTGGTGATGCACAAATTGAAGATAAGCAGCGAGAAAAAATCATAAAGTACTGGGACTTGCAAATTGAAGTTGAGCGACTGTGGAAAAAGAAATTGAGTGTTGTCCCGATTGTAATTGGAGCCCTTGGAACAATACCTAAAGGGCTACCTCGCTATTTTGGAAATTTTAAATTTATCAGACCTGAAATTCTTTTTTTTTTTTTTTTTTAAATATATTTTATTCATTTTTCACATTCCATTTTGCAATCACTTATATACAGGGTATTTACTATAAGAAAAGAAAAAAAAGAAAAAGGGAATAAAACGAACAAATAAAAAGGAAACACAACTCATCATTCACAACCCCACCTAACCCTTCCATCCTCCATACACCCCATCTACCCCCTCCAACTTTCCTTTCTCCCTCTAACACTCCCCTCCCTACTTCCCTTTCCCCTCAAACCTTCCTTCTCCCCTTACTCCCCGGACACCCTCCTTACATTCCCCTTACTCCTTCCCTTACTCCTCCCTCTTCTTTCCCTCTACCTCCCTCCTTGGTGTATGCCTTTATTCGAGTGTTGTTTGATCTGATAAAGTAAATGAACCAAGGAAAAAAAAAAAGAAAAAAAGAAAAAAAAAAGAACCACCGTATATAAATACATTCTTGTTCTTATTAAGACTATGTTAACACCCCCCACCCCACCCCCCACAAATCCCCATCCCTAATCCTCCCGACTTCCCAGGGCCCACACCTGGCACTACCTTCTGTCTAAAATATCTTGTATACATATGGATTAAAAAATAAAAGTAATATATCGAAAGAAAAAAAAAACAGAGAAAGAAAAAAAAAGAGAGGAAAAGAAAGAGAAAAGAAAAAAAAGAAAAAAAAAAAAGAAAAAAAAAGAAACCACTCTTTGTGTTGATCTCAGCCCCCCATCTTTATCTATGCTT